>NC_133332.1:25893245-26193245 GCF_042186555.1 Aquarana catesbeiana
GAAAGCCACAGGCGAGACCGCAGGGGGGGCCTTATCTGCGGCAGACAGGCGAGGTTGCATGCAGAGAGTGTGAGCAGAGCGTGCTGGCAGAGATCTGTCGGGCACAGCCGGTGACAAGGTGACACGCTGCTCCTTCATGTCCGCTGAGCTTTCCTGCTCCTCCGTCTCCAAATGTTCCCACTGTGCAGATTATAATCCCTACCCCCCCCCCCCTCTGAAAATAACCCCCTACTGTCAGTGGAGGTCTGCCTTCTCCCGGGGGGGGGGGGGGGGGGGGGGCATTACAAGACCTGATAGAGCAGAACCAGATCCATGGCTGTGAAGGTTCTCACTAATCCGGGTCATGCTATATCTAGTGGAAGTTAGTCATTAGCTGTGAGCTTAAAGGGTAACTCCACTTTCGTAGGGAAAAAAAAATAGTGTATATAATTGCAACTCAAGTCATATTGTAACTGAATGTTATTAACCCACTTTCGGACCGCCGCACGCCGATATACGTCCTCACTTTGAAGGAGGATATCGTTATGGCAGCAGCTAGCTACCATAACCCCCGGTATCCTCTTGTTCGGCCGGCGGTCCGCTACAAGATAAAAGTGGTCTCTGCGGCGAATTCGCCGCAAGATCACTTTTATCGACAGCGGGAGAGGGCCCCCTCCTGCCACGCTCCGGTGCCCTCCGCCGTTTACCGGAGCCGTCGGCAGAGGCAGAGACGAGCGATCCTCTCCCTCGCTGGGTATGGAGACGAGTGAGGAGAAGATGACCCCCACCCGTCTCCATATTATTGCAGGGCGGAAGTGATGTCGAAACGTCACTTCCGCCCACAGCTCTTAAAGGGCCATTTTTTAAAATTCTTTTTAAATGACAATTTTTTTTTTTTTTTTTATTGCATTTTAGTGTAAATATGAGATGTGAGGTCTTTTTGTCCCCAGATCTCATATTTAAGAGGACCTGTCATGCTTTATTTCTATTACAAGGGATGTTTACATTAATAGGAATAAAAGTGACACATTTTTTTTTTTTTTTTTAAACAGTGTAAAAATAAAAGGTAAAATAAATAAGAAAAAAAAAAATTTGTAAACGTGCCCCGTCCTGCCGAGCTCGCGCGCAGAAGCGAACGCATACGTGAGTAGCGCCCATATATAAAAACGGTGTTCAAACCACACATGTGAGGTATCACCGCGATCGGTAGAGCGAGAGCAATAATTCCAGCCCTAGACCTCCTCTGTAACTCAAAACATGCAACCTGTAGAATTTTTTAAACGTCGCCTATGGAGATTTTTGAGGGTAAAAGTTTGACGCCATTCCACGAGCGGGCGCAATTTTGAAGCGTGACATGTTGGGTGTCAATTTACTCGGCGTAACATTATCTTTCACAGTATAAAAAAAAAATTGGGCTAACTTTACTGTTTGTCTTATTTTTAAATTCAAAAAAGGGTATTTTTTCCCCAAAAAAGTACGCTTGTAAGACCGCTGCGCAAATATGGTGTGACAGAAAGTATTGCAACGACCGCCATTTTATTCTCTTGGGTGTTAGAAAAAAATTTATAATGTATGGGGGTTTTAAGTAATTTTCTAGCAAAAAAAAAAAAACAAACAGTTTTTAAATTGTAAACAACAAATCTAAAAAAGAGGCTTGGTGCTTAAGTGGTTAAAAACGACGTTTCCTTTTCAATCTGCAGCTCTGTATTGTTCTGTAAAATGCAATATGGCGACCTGGAGGCGTTCTGTACACAGATGGTATACAGAACACCTACTAAAAAATGTCATTTCCTGCTTGTGTGATTGGCTCACTGATTTTCCCAGAATTCTGCACTAAGATACAAGTCAGATTTTGGACATCCCCTGCAACAGAAATGTCATTTTTGGTGAGATACTCCCAAAGGGAAATCACATCTAAAGGGATGCAGACCCTGCAACTTTCCTCATTCGAGCCCTGCAAGTGCAGCAGCTGATTGATAGTTATAAAAACAATTCCATACAGATTCACTTTGAACGTGGACACTGACAACCAGCTGTTCCTTCATGATTAACAAAAGGTAGGAGGAATCTGGAACAAAGAATCCTTGCAAGGTACATGGATCAGCCACAGGGGGATTTTTTTTTCTCAACAAAAGTGGAGTTACTCTTTAATTGTCAGTGTAAACACAAGTTTGGACCAACCTGTCCGGGAGCTCAGATGAGGCTTATTGTAGAAAAATGTAAAATAATGCATTTGGGTGGCAAAAATATGAATGCAATCTATACACTGGGGGGAGAACCTCTGGGAGAATCTAGGATGGAAAAGGACCTGGGGGTCCTAGTAGATGATAGGCTCAGCAATGCCAAGCTGCTGCTAATAAAGCAAACAGAATATTGGCATTAAAAAGGAGATCGACTCCAGAGATAAAATGATAATTCTCCCGCTCTACAAGACTCTGGTCCGGCCGCACCTGGAGTATGCTGTCCAGTTCTGGGCACCAGTCCTCAGGAGGGACGTACTGGAAATGGAGCGAGTACAAAGAAGGGCAACAAAGCTAATAAAGGGTCTGGAGGATCTTCGTTATGAGGAAAGGTTGCGAGCACTGAACTTATTCTCTCTGGAGAAGAGACGCTTGAGAGGGGATATGATTTCAATTTACAAATACTGTACTGGGGACCCCACAATAGGGAGAAAACTTTTTCGCAGAAGAGAGTTTAATAAGACTCGTGGCCACTCATTACAATTAGAAGAAAAGAGGTTTAACCTTAAACTACGTAGAGGGTTCTTTACTGTAAGAGCGGCAAGGATGTGGAATTCCCTTCCACAGGCGGTGGTCTCAGCGGGGAGCATTGATAGCTTCAAGAAACTATTAGATAATCACCTGAATGACCACAACATACAGAGATATACAATGTAATACTGACACATAATCACACACATTGGTTGGACTTGATGGACTTGTGTCTTTTTTCAACCTCACCTACTACTGTGTGTAAATATTCACTATGAATGCCCAAACATTTACATGTTCGGTTGGAACCAACTACTACCATTATACCTGACAGGTTCCCGGGTGCAGGCACCACTGGGTCCTTAAGGCTCGGATCACATACACTATATTGTCAAAAGTATTGGGACACCTGCCTTTACACACATGAACTTTAATGGCATCCCAGTCTTAGTCCGTAGGGTTCAATATTGAGATGGCCCGCCCTTTGCTGCTATTAGAGCCCTTTCACACTGGGGCGGGGGGCGGCGTCGGCGGTAAAACGCTGCTATTATTAGCGGCGTTTTACCGTCGGTATGCGGCCGCTAGCGGGGCGGTTTTACCCCCCGCTAGCGGCCGAGAAAGGGTTAAATACCACCGCAAAGCGCCTCTGCAGAGGCTCTTTGCCGGCGGTATAGCCGCGCCGTCCCATTGATTTCAATGGGCAGGAGCGGTGAAGGAGTGGTATACACTCCGCTCCTTCACCGCTCCGAAGATGCTGCTGGCAGGACTTTTTTTTACCGTCCTGCTAGCGCAGTGATCCAGTGTGAAAGCCCTCGGGGCTTTCACACTGGAATGAAAGTAGCGGCACTTTCGGGTTGGTTTGCAGGCGCTATTATTTGCGCCTGCAAACCGCCCCAGTGTGAAAGGGCTCTAACAGCTTCAACTCTTCTGGGAAGGCCGTCCACAAGGTTTAGGAGTGTGTCTATGGGAATGTTTGACCATTCTTCCAGAAGAGCATTTGTGAGGTCAGGCACTGATGTTGGATGAAAAGGCTTGGCTCGCAGTCAACATTCTAATTCATCCCAAAGGTTTTCTATGAGGTTGAGGTCAGGAGTCTGTGCAGGCCAGTCAAGTTCCTCCACCCCAAACTTGCTCATCCATGTCTTTACGGACCTTGCTTTGTGCACTGGTGAGTAGTCATGTTGGAACAGGAAGGAGTCATCCCCAAACTGTTCCCACAAAGTTGGGAGAATGAAATTGTCCAAAATGTCTTGGTATGCTGACGCCTTAAGATTTCCCTTCACTGGAACTAAGGAGCCAAGCCCAACCCCTGAAAAACAACCCCCCACCATAATCTCCCCTCCACCAAATGATTTGGACCAGTGCACAAAGCAAGGTCCATAAAGACATGGATGAGCGAGTTTGGGGTGGAGGAACTTGACTGGCCTGCACACAGTCCTTACCTCAACCTGATAGAACACCTTTGGGATGTATTAGAGTGGAGACTGTGAGCCAGGACTTCTCGTCCAACATCAGTGCCTGACCTCACAAATGCTCTTCTGGAAGAATGGTCAAACATTCCCATAGACACACTCCTAAACCTTGTGGACGGCCTTCCCAGAAGAGTTGAAGCTGTTATAGCTGCAAAGGGCGGAGCCAACTCAATATTGAACCCTACGGACTAAGACTGGGATACCATTAAAGTTCATGTAAAGGCAGGCGTCCCAATGAATGAATGACTTGTATAGCGCTGCAAATGCGAATTGAATCGCCTCAAGGCACTTGGTCCATCCTGTGGGTCCAGCTGGTTAGAAGAGGTAGGTCTTGAGTTTCTTCCATGCAGATGTTGGTCGGTAGAGCGTTCCATAGCCGCGGTCCTTGGACTGCGAATCTTCGTTCTCCCTTTGATCTGTAGCGGGATTTGGGAACGTGGAGGAGGTTTTGGTGCGATGATCGAAGACTGCGATTAGGTACGTAGCGTTTTATTTTCTCACAATACTTTTGACAATATAGTGTATGTGTGAATTGGATGTGTTTTTAACCGCATCCAATTTGCATAAAGTCCTGTGCAATTTTGGGTCTGATTCAAAAATTTGCACCTGAAATGGTGGACAGAACCGCACCGGACTCCCGCATTAAAACCGCGGCCGCATGTGTGTGAACCCTGGGGCAGGGGAGTGTTAGATGGACTAGCAGATTTAAATACACTAACACTAAAGCTCACACTTTATAATCGTTACAGCGAGTAGTTTTTTTTTTTTTTTTTCCTTTTGGGATAAAGTTTTTACCTAAATTAATAAAAGCTGATTAGTTTAAGCACCCCTGTCAGTGTTAAATGGTTTATCTCATCCCTGTAAACTGATACATTCTGCTGAAGAAACAACAATAACATCAGATCTACTGGTTGGATCACCAGATGAACATAGAAGAAAGAAAACCAAAAAAGAAAACTAATGCAGCCATCACATCTGAGAATTGTAAGCTTTAAAAACCCGGATCCACAGAACCCTATAGGCTCGTTCACACCAGCCCTGCTGGCCGGCAACACTTCATACATAACAAGGCCGTTTCCCTTTATGTTCCTTTTTCTTAAGCTTCAGTTTTTTAATGTGCTGCAACAAAAAAAAAAAAAATATCGCATGTTTGCTCGGCGTGTTCCGAAGCGCTATAATACACAGCAATGGGCTGCCGGGCGTAATAATAATGACGTGTAAAGTTACGTTAAGTAAAAAAAAAAACTGAGCACAGCGATGTTCTTTTACATGTGTGATATACACAACTTAACACTCCCACCGGTGTGCAGGACCCCCAAACCTCAAGAGACCCAGAGGAAGGGAAAACTTATAAAGCCTTGTCCAATATGCTCCAAAGGGGGAAAAAAATCCTTCTTGATCCTCTAAAGCAGTGGTCTCCAAACTGCGGCCCAGGGGCCGGATGTGGCCCTTTGCTCACTTTTATCTGGCCCTAGGGGGGCACCAGTCCTTCCAATAATACGAGGCACAGTTCTCGTCACTGATACCAACAATAGGGCTCTAATCCTACCAATGAAACCAATGATGGGGCACTATTCCCCCCACTGACACCAATGATGGGGCACTATTCCTCCCACTGACACCAATGATGGGGCATTATTCCTCCCACTAACACCCATGATGGGGCACTAATCCCCCCCACTAACACCAATGATGGGGCACTAATCCCCCCCACTAACACCAATGATGGGGCACTATTCCCTCCACTGGCACTGAGGGGCACTATTCCTTCCACTGGCACTAATGATGGGGCACTATTCCTCCCACCGATACCAATAATGGGGCACTATTCCTCCCACCGATACTGATGATGGGGCACTATTCTTCCCACTGATACCAATGATGGGGCACTATTCCCCCCACTAACACCAATGATGGGGCACCATTCCTTCCACTGACAACAATAATGGGGCACTATTCCTCTCACTAACACCAATGATGGGGCACTATTCCCCCCACTAACACCAATGATGGGGCACTATTCCTTCCACTGACAACAATAATGGGGCACTATTTCTCCCACTAATACCAATGATGGGGCACTATTCCCCCCCACTAACACCAATGATGGGGCACTATTCCCCCACTAACACCAATGATGGGGAACTATTCCTTCCACTGGCACCAATGATGGGGCACTATTCGTCCCACTGATACCAATGATGAGGCACTATTCCTCCAACTAATACCAATGATGGGACACTATTCCTCCCACTAATACCAATGATGGGGCACTATTCCTCCCACTAACACCAATGATGGGGCACTATTCCCCCACTAACACCAATGATGGGGCACTATTCCCTCTACTGGCACCAATGAGGGGCACTATTCCTTCCACTGGCACCAATGATGGGGCACTATTCGTCCCACTGATACCAATAATGGGGCACTATTCCTCCCACTGATACCAATGATGGGGCACTATTCCTCCTATTAATGCCAATGATGGTGCACTATCCCCCCCCCCCTGACACCAATGATGGGGCACTATTCCTCCCACTGACACCAATGATGGGGCACTATTCCTTCCACTGACACCAATGATGGGGCACTATTCCTCCCACTGACACCAATGATGGGGCAATATTCCTCCCACTGACACCAATGATGAGGCACTATTCCTCCAACTAATACCAATGATGGGGCACTATTCCTCCAACTAATACCAATGATGGGGCACTATTCCTCCCACTAATACCAATGATGGGGCACTATTCCTCCCACTAACACCAATGATGGGGCACTATTCCCCCACTAACACCAATGATGGGGCACTATTCCCTCTACTGGCACCAATGAGGGGCACTATTCCTTCCACTGGCACCAATGATGGGGCACTATTCGTCCCACTGATACCAATAATGGGGCACTATTCCTCCCACTGATACCAATGATGGGGCACTATTCCTCCTATTAATGCCAATGATGGTGCACTATTCCCCCCCCCCCCCCCGCTGACACCAATGATGGGGCACTATTCCGCCCACTGATCAGGCATTGTTTACTCCCATATTGATGCCAGACAATTTTCTATTCCCAATGGCCACAGCCAGAGCCTGAAGGACAATAAACAGGCCCTTTGTTTAGAAGGTTTGGAGACTCCTGCACTAAGGTAATCTGAAGTTTCCTGGATCAACAATCTACAGTGTTATTTCTTCTAAATAAAAAATATATTTTAAATATAAATATATAAATTCAGTTCAGCTAACCTTTCCATAGATGAGCTCCTCCATGTCTCTAGTGAAAGTAGAACTAAAGGCAAAACTTTTATAACCCCTGTCAAGTTTTTTTTTTCTGTGTGTCCTATAGGGGGAGATTTCCCTTCACTTCCTGTTCCATAGCCAAACAGGAAGTGAGAGAAAATCTCTCCAAAAATGAGAGAATCCCTGATTGTCACTAGAACTAGGTTTCCTCTTATCTGGTGACACTCCAAATTTTTAGGATTTTATTTCACTCTCTGGTGATAATGGCAAATGGGACAATTAGAGAGGGCGAATCTCCCTAATGAGGACACAGCAATAAAAAAAAAAAAAAAAAAAAATCTGACAGGGGTTCTAATCCCTCTCCACTCTATCCAATTAAAAAGAAAAGCTATACAAAATTTTAAGTTTTTTCATTTAGTTACACCTTCCTTTTTTTTTTTTTTTTCTCTTCTCGGTCCATTTCCGCATTACAATAGATAAAAGAGAGAGGGCGCCACCATCTAAATGCAGCTGTTAAATAATAGAATAAAATGTCTGAAAAACAAGTATGCACTCACTGCACGAAGTAGGGTAATCAGCATGTAAACTATACATCCGCCATCAGAGCAGCAGAGCCCAGCAGGGAATCGGCCAGAAGCTGCAGAGTTCCCCACAGAAGAGGCCGATGTTTGCAGAGCTGCGCAAGGAAGCTGCTGGATGACTGGTGGCAATGGAGCAGGGCTGGACTGGGACAAAAATTTGGCCCTGGACTTCATCCAGACTGGCCCACTTTGACAGGTCTCTCCCATGCCGGTTTGCCACCCAAGCCCCCCCCCCCCCCACTAGCCATTAGCCGTTCTACATTATTTCTCTTATAGGCAGTACCAGTGGGGAAGCTAGACATTATTTCACCTGGGGCAAAGAATCAGTTTGGCGCCCCCCCCCCCAATGGGACAAGATTAGGCAGGAAAGTGAGGCCGCCCTCCTTCCAGATCGTATGATGAGCTTCTCAGTGTTGACTCCTGAGCATCATGTCTGTATTCAGGCGCGCTGCATAACTAGCCAAGGAGAGGAGGTGAGCACTGCGGGGGGGGGGGACAGAGGACCGGAGGGAGGCAGCGGTCCACTGTCACTGAAATCGGCCCACTGAGCCATCGGCCCACCGGGAAACTCCCTGTAGTCCCAATGGCCAGTACATGCCTGCAATGGAGTAGACCACACTGGAGCGAGGATCGGAACTGACCGGATCTCATCACAGACCTATTTCCACAATATCCTTTCTCTGAACTGCATATTCCAGAAGAGGTTTTTACTAATCCAATCACAGCTGTCACGTGACCCGGATGCTCGCCTCCCCCTCCTGGCATCTAGAAGTTCATTGATCTGCAGGAGAGTGAAACGCGTTGGGGGGCCTGGCCTGGCTGGAGACCAGGCTGAGGTTACTGCTCTACTTACCACTCCAGGACACCTAGATGTGCGACTTTTATGGGCCACCCCATTGTTCTCTGAAATCTAGAAGTTCTTAAAGGGCCAGGAGGCGGCGGAAACGCCACAAATCGCAGGGCGCCCTTGTTAACCCCCCCCCCCCGTTTCTTTAAATGGCACACAAATCGCAGCATTCTTCCTTGGGGTGGCAGGCGCCCTGTGATCCTGTATGCGCGATTTTACCGCGATTTGTCGGGCCACAATCGCAGCACGATCGCACCGCGATTTGGGTGCCATTCAAAGTAACGGGGATCGCAAGGGCGTCTTGCGATTTGCAGCATTTCCGAATCACAGGCAGAATCGTGGTGATTCCGCCCGCAAAACGGAACACCATGGTGTGGATGGAGACTGTAGAACCTTTCCTGTATTTTCCTCTGAATGGAGGGGGGCCCGGAGAAAGAATCGGACGCCGCCGGATGACGACCATAGAGATTTCCAGTGACCAGATGGTCACCAGTTATCTATATGACCGTCGGAGGCGTCACATCATTTCCTCGCTGCCTGTTAGTAGCCTCTGAAGTACGATCCAAATGTAGATCAGGCTTCAGAATAAAGGGAGATTTAGACGTATGGCTACATGGTTCACATTAGGGTTGCACCGATACCACTTTTTGAGACAGAGTACAAGTACCGATGCTTTTTTTCAAGTACTCACCGATACCGATTACCGATACTTTTTTTTTGTAATGTCATGTGCCAGTGGACTGTGTCAGTAGTTTTTTTATTTGTAATTTTTTTACAATTTTTACCTTTTTTTCATTTACAATGCTTTTTTTTGGGGGGGAGTGGATGGTGGCAGTGTTTTTTTTTGTTTTTTTAAATTTTTTTTTACAATTTTACCTTTTAAATATTTATTACAATTTTTTTTTTCTTCTTCTTCTTATTTTTTTTTTATCAGCCCTTTTGGGGGGGGGGGGGGGGTGGCTTTGGTGAGATATCAGGGGTCTAAAAGGGTCTCCCCTTTGAGATAGAGAAAGGGACTGAGGACACAATTTCCCCAGGCCCTTTCTTTGCAGCCTCAGCTGCACTGAAGACGAATGGAGAGGAGACAGAGGCTCCTCTCCATTCATAAACTGAAGCATCATGATCACAGTTTACAATGCTCAGTTGTGAATGGACAGTCAGTGATCACTCAAAAAGAAAAGGAAGGAGCCGGTAAATGACAGATTTACAGGCTCCTTCCTCCGCTCTCCATCCTGACAGATCCGGAACAGAGGGGAACCAGAGGAGGACCGGAGGAGCACAGAGGACATGGAGGGGGACATGAGGAGCACGGAGGACATGGAGGGGGACAAGAGGAGCATGGAGGACACGGAGGGGGACAAGAGGAGCACAGAGGACACGGAGGGGGACAAGAGGAGCACAGAGGACACGGAGGGGGACAAGAGGAGCACAGAGGACACGGAGGGGGACAAGAGGAGCACAGAGGACACGGAGGGGGACTGGAGGACCATGGAGGACAGGGAAGGGGACTGGAGGTGCATTGAGGACATGGAGGGGGACCAGAGAAGGATGGAGGACACGGAGGAGGAACAGAGGAGCATGGAGGACATGGAGAGGGACCGGAGGAGCATGGAGGACATGGAGGGGGACTGGAGGAGCATGGAGGACATGGAGAGAGACCGGAGGAGCATGGAGGACATGGAGAGGGACCAGAGGAGCATGGAGGACATGGAGAGGGACTGGAGGAGCATGGAGGACATGGAGGAGGACCAGAGAAGGATGGAGGACACGGAGGAGGAACAGAGGAGCATGGAGGACATGGAAAGGGACCGGAGGAGCATGGAGGACATGGAGGGGGAACAGAGGAGCATGGAGGACATGGAGAGGGACTGGAGGAGTATGGAGGACATGGAGGAGGACCAGAGAAGGATGGAGGACACAGAGGAGGAACAGAGGAGCATGGAGGACATGGAGGGGACCGGAGGAGCATGGAAGACATGGAGGGGACCGGAGGAGAATGGAGGACACGGAGGAGGACCGGAGGAGGATGGAGGACATGGAGGGGACCGGAGGAGCATGGAGGACACGGAGGAGGAACAGAGAAGCATGGAGGACATGGAGGGGACCAGAGGAGCATGGAGGACACAAAGGGGGAACACAGGAGCATGGAGGACACGGAGGGGGACTGGTGGAGCACAGAGGGGGACTGGAGGAGGACACAGGGGACAGTTGGGGGTGATCAGTGTGGCGGTGGGGGGAGTTACAAGCAGTGACCTCCCTTTATTGAAATCTATACAGGGAGATCGGTGCTTGCAACTCACCCCACCGCCGCACCGATCACCCCTGAATGCCCAGGTATTGGGGTAAAGCATTGGAGCATTTGCACGAGTACAGGTACTTGTGCAAATGCTCAGTATCGGCACTGATATATCGGTATCGGTGCAATCCTAGTTTACACCTATGCAGGTTTGCGATTGATGCATTTTCTGGGTGCGCTTTGCATTTTCTTCACACGTGTTTAGACACATTTTTAATGCGTTCTTGATGCGTTTTGTGTTTTTTGGGAGGTGTCTGTTGTCTTGAGCGAGGAACCAGCAAAAATGCATTTAAACTTAAGCCCTGCATTTTTCCTGTGTTTTCACCCAGTTTCCATTGAAGTCTGTGGAACCAAAAATGCAACCCGCTGCTGGCAAAAAAAAAAAAAAAAAAGCCCCTGATCCTGTCCAAAAAAAACGCACCCTGCTACCTTTTGCAGGTATAGTAAAAACATTACAAATAAGGACCTTTACTGAGTATAATCCAATAATACACTGTCTCACCCTGTTCTGCACATGCTCAGTTGCTCTCCATTTTTAGGCAGTGTGCCGAATTTGTAGAGGCAGAGTTGCTGGCAGCCTAAAGATTTATTTCTGCTCAGGGGCTCTGGGCTTCATAAAAATGGCAGCCTCCAGCAAGAAGAAACAGGGGCAATGCTGGAGGCAATTTACAGTACACACTAATGTTGGTAGCATAATTATTAATGTGGAATCAAGTCATTATGGGTAAAGTTCCACTTTAAGGAGTTAACTCTAGAATACCAGGATTCATTGAATTCAGTTTATTTTGTCACATCTTCCATATTTAAATTCTCCATGTTCTTAACTTGCTGAGCATTGTGGTTTTATTTGTGTATACAGTAGTATGTAAAAGTACGTAATTGTTTTCTGTTTGCCTTATTTTCCGTGCCCCTCCTCCTCCTCCCTGGGCCTCTATCTGTACCCCCTCAACCTCCGATGTAGGCTTCTATCTGTACCCCTCATCTTTCTCCCTGGGCCTTCTTCTGTACCCCTTCTCCTCCTCCCTGGACTTCTACCTGTATCCCTCCTTCTCCTCCCTAGGCCCCTATCTGTACCCCTAATCTTCCTCCTTGTGCTTCTATCTGTACCCCTCCTCTTCTTCCCTAGGCTCATACCTGTACCCCTCCTCCTCTCTAGGTTTCTATCTGTACCCCTCCTCCTCCCTAGGCCTCTCTCTGTATCCCTAATCCTCCTCCCTGGGCTTCTACAGTATCCGTACCCCTCATTCTGCTCCCTAGGCTTCTATCTGTACCCTTCATCCTCCTCCCTAGGCCTCAATCTGTACCCCTCCTCCTCTGGGTTCTATCTGTACCCCTTCTCCTCCTCCCTAGACCTCTAACTCTTCCCTAGACTTCTATATGTACCCCTCCTCCTCCTCTCTAGGCCTCTGTCTCTATCCATCATCTTCCTCTCTGGACCTCTATATTTACCCCTCCTCCCTGGTCTTCTATCTGTACCCCTCATCCTCCTCTTTAGGATCCTAGCTATACCCCTCACTCTTCTCCCTAGGCCTCTGTCTCTACCCCTCATCTTCCTATCTAGGCCCCGATCTGTACCCCTTATTCTCCTCCCTGGGCCTCTATCTGTACCCCTCAGGCTCAATCATCCCTGTCTGTGCCTCATCCCTCCCTGTGCCTCATCCATCATTATCTGTTTTCATGCCTCCCTTTGGCTCCTCCATTAGTGCCTGTGCCTAATCCATCCCTGTGTCTCCTCTGTCAGTGTCTGTGCTGAATTCTTTTCAGTGCCTCCATCAGTGTTTGTGTCCCAACCCTCCCTGTGCCTTCTCCTTCAGTGCCAGTGCCCCATCCCTCCCTGTGCCTCCTCTATTAGAGTCTCATCCCTTCATGTGTTTCCTCTTTCAGGGATACCCTGTCCTCAGTCTCTCCTCCTCTTTTAGGAGTACCATGTCCCCCTCAGACTCCTTTCCTCTATCAGTGGACCTGTTTCCTCGTCAGTAGGTTTGGGTTAATGGTCCCCTGTCTTCATTAATCTCTCCTCTGTCAGTGGTTCCTTGTCCTCCTGTGTCTCCTCTCCTTTAACAGTGGTCCACTTTTCACCTCAGTCTCCTCTATCAGGGGTCCCCTGTCCTTCTCAGTCTCCCCTCTTATACCAATGGTATCCTGTCCTCCTCAGTCTCCCTCCTCTATCAGTGGTACCCTCTTCTCCTCAGTCTCCTCTCCTCTATTAGCAGTAGGCCGTCATCCTCACTCTCCCCTCCTCTATGAGTTGTACTCTGTCCTCCTCAGTGTCCTCTCCTTTTATCAGGGGTCCCCTGTCCTTCTCAGTCTCTCCTTTCTTTATCAATGGTATCCTGTCCTCCTCAGCCTTCTCTCCTCTATCAGCATTACTTTTTTCTCCTTAGTGGTCCCCTGTCCTCCACAGTCTCGCCTTCTCTGTCAATGATCCCCTGTCCTCCTCAGTCTCCTCTCCTCTATCAGTGGTCCCCTGTCCTCCACAGTCTCCCCTTCTCTGTCAATGGTCCCCTATCCTCCTCAGTCTCCTCTCCTCTATCAGTGGTCCCCTGTCCTCCTCAGTCCTCCCTCCTCTATCCTTTGGTCCCCTGTCTTTCTTAGTCCTCCCTCCTCTATCCATGGTCCCCTGTCTTTCTTAGTCCCCTCTTCTCTATCAGTGGTCCACCTTCCTCCTTAGTCTCTCCTGTCCTCCTCCCATGTCCTTCTCAACTTTCTCTTCTCTATCAGGGTACCCTGTCCTCCTCAGTCTTATCTCCTCTATCAGTGGTCCCCTGTCCTCAGTCCTACCTCCTCTATATATGGTCCCCTGTCCTTCTCAGTCTCCCCTCCCCTAACAGTGGCCCACCTTCTTCTTGGTCTCTCCTCCTCTATCAGTGGTTCCCCTGTCCTCCTCAGTTCCTTCTTCTCTATCAGTGGTCCCCTGTCCTTCGTGGTCTATTCTCTTCTTTTAGCAGTACACTGTCCTCAGTCTCCCCTCCTCTATCAGTGATACCTTCTTCTCCTCAGTCTCTTCCCATCCATCAGCAGCAGACAATCCTCCTCGGTCTCCCCTCCTCTATGTGGGTCACTCTATCCTCCTTAGTCTCCCCTCCTTTAAAAGAGGTACTCTGTCCTCCTCAGTCTTGCCTCCTCTGTCAATGGTCCCCTATCCTCCTCAGTCTCCCCTCCTTTATTGGTGGTACCCTGTCCTCCTCCGTGTATTCTTCTCTGTCAGTGGCACCCTGTCCTCCTCAGTCTCTTCTCTTTATCAGTGATCCCATGTCCTTCTCAAGGTTCTCTTCTCTATCAGGGTCCCCTGTCCTCCTCAGTCTCATCTCCTCTATCAGTGGTCCCCTGTCCTCCTCAGTCTCATCTCCTCTATCAGTGGTCCCCTGCCCTCCTCAGTCTCATCTTCTCTATCAGTGGTACCCTGTCCTCCTCAGTCTCATCTCCTCTATCAGTGGTCCCCTATCCTCCTCAGTCTTATCTCCTCGATCAGTGTTACCTTGTCCTCTTTAGCTTAGCCTCCTTTATCAGCAGTCCCCTGTCCTCCTCTGTCTCCTTCCCTATCAGTGTTATCCCTTCCGCCTCAGCCTATCCTGCTCTATCAGTGTTACCTTGTCCTCCTCACTCTTTCCTCCTCCATCAGTGTCTGTGCCTCATCCTTCCCTTTGCCTTTCCCATCAATGGTACCCTACCCTTTACAGTCTCTCTTCCTCTACCAGTGTTACCCTGTCCTCCTCATTCTCTTCTTTATCAGGGGTTAGCCTGTCCTCCTAAGTCTCGCCTCCTCCATCAGTGCCTGTGCCTCATCCTTCTATGTGCCTCCTCCATCCGCGGTCCCCTGTCCTCCTTGTCCTCTCCTCCTCTATCAGTGGTCCCCTGTTCTTCTCATTCTCTCCTCCTCTATCAGTGGTCTCCTGTTCTTCTCATTCTCTCTTCCTCTATCAGTGGTCTCCTGTTCTTCTCATTCTCTCCTCCTCCATCAGTGGTCCCCTGTCCTCCTCTCCTCCTCCATCAGTGGTCCCATGTCCTCCTCAGCCTCTCCTCCTCCATCAGTGGTCCCCTGTCCTCCTCTCCTCCTCCATCAGTGGTCCCATGTCCTCCTCTCTTCCTCCATCAGTGGTCCCCTGTCCTCCTCAGCCTCTCCTCCTCCATCAGTGGTCCCCTGTCCTCCTCAGCCTCTCCTCCTCCATCAGTGGTCCCCTGTCCTCCTCAGCCTCTCCTCCTACATCTCGTACACTGTCTGTCTGTCAGCTGGAGGTTGATGTAAAGAGACGGGAGGGGGAGGGGAGAGGGGAGGAGAGGGACAGACAGCTCTAGAGAAAGAGAGGAGGAGGAGGAGGAGGAGGGAGGATGAGAGTGCCTGGCAGCGTGAGACAGCCTGTCTGCTGCTGAGCCATTACATGGAGGCCTGACACCCGATGCAGGTGGCCCAGACCCCCCTGACATGGGAGAGACACGCCGGGCGTACGCCTAGAGACCCCGCCACCTCCACCGGGAGAGAGAGAGAGAGAGCCTCATCTCCACCGGGGAAGAGACCGTCACCAAGAGAGACACAAACACCATCAAGTCTATAGGAAGAGACCGTCACCTCCATAGCAGCATCCTCCATCCATCCACACCCACAGCAGGTGACTATAAATATATACTATATACTACAATATACATGATATCATCCTCTGTATACAGCACGACATGGCCTGTGTATACATCCCAGATCCTTCTATATACATTGTATCTATTGTATACTCACAGTAGGTGATGTTATATATATATATGTATACAGACACATACTACAATGTACAGGAAGGATCTGGATACATTGTATACATTCTACATGGACATGGCTTGTATATACTATAATAATATCCTCCTACACATCCTGGATCCCAGAATTCTATATATTTATACTATATACTACAATATACATGAAAACATTCTACACTGTATACACCCACAGCAGGACATGGCCTGTATATAGTATAATAATACTGTATATATATCCTCGATCCTTAGTTACATTGTATCTATTATATACCCAGAGCAGGCTATATATATATATATATATAAATATGCACACACTATACTGTACATTAATGATCTGGATATGTTGTATACATGCTGGATCCTTGTATACATTGTATCTATTATATACTCAGAAGAGGTAATGTAATTATATATGTATATATATATTTGCTATATATGATAATATACATAATATCATTCTACACTGTATACACTACACTCCCACAGCAGGATATGACCTGCATATACTATAATAATACTGTATACATCATGGATCCCTATATACATTGTATGATATATATATGTGTGTGTATATATATATATATATATATATATATATATATATATATATATATATATATACACACACACACACACTATATCAAGGTTCCACATAGTGTCATGTCCACAAGCTTCAGACAATCACTGACAGAGGAGGCACACGCTATACCAGTGATGGCGATCCTTGGCACCCCAGATGTTTTGGAACTACATTTCCCATGATGCTCATGCACTCTGCAGTGTAGTTGAGCATCATGGGAAATGTAGTTTCAAAACATCTGGGGTGCCAAGGTTCGCCATCACTGCGCTACAATATACACTATTGTACCAAAAGTATTGGGACGCCTGCCTTTACACGCACATGAACTTTAATGGCATCCCAGTTTTAGTCCATAGGGTTCAATATTGGGTTGGCCCACCCTTTGCAGCTATAACAGCTTCAAGTCTTCTGGGAAGGTTGTCCACAAGGTTTAGGAGTGTGTCTATGGGAATGTTTGACCATTCTTCCAGAAGCGGATTTGTGAGGTCAGCACTGATGTTGGATGAGAAGGCCTGGCTTGCAGTCTGCACTCTTATTCATCCCAAAGGTGTTCTAGGGGGTTGAGGACAGGACTCTGTGCAGGCCAATCAAGTTCCTTCACCCCAAACTCGCTCATCCATGTCTTTATGGACCTTGCTTTGTGCACTGGTGTGCAGTCATGTTGGAACAGGAAGGGGCCATCTCCAAACTGTTCCCACAAAGTTGGGAGCATGAAATTGTCCAAAATGTCTTGGTATGCTGACGTCTGAAGAGTTCCCTTCACTGGAACTAAGGGGCCAAACCCAACCCCTGAAAAACAACCCCCCCACACCATAATCCCCCCTCCACCAAATGATTTGGACCAGTGCACACTGCAAGGTCCATAAAGACATGGATGAGCGAGTTTGGGGTGGAGAAACATGATTGGCCTGCACAGAGTCCTGACTTCAACTCAATAGAACACCTTTGGGATAAATTAGAGCGGAGACTGGGAGCCAGACCTTCTCGTCCAACATCAGTGCCTGACCTCACAAATGTTCTTCTGGAAGAATGGTCAAACATTCCCATAGACACACTCCTAAACCTTGTGGACGGCCTTCCCAGAAGAGTTGAAGCTGTTATAGCTGCAAAGGGTGGGCCAACTCAATATTGAACCCTACGGACTAAGACTGGGATGCCATTAAAGTTCATGTAAAGGCAGGTGTCCCAATAATTTTGGTAATATAGTGTACAACGTACATGGTGCAGTTCTCATTAGAGACGCTACCACCGGTCACATATAAAAAGAACCTGCCCTGTTTAAAGGAGAAGTCCAGCCTGAACTTTTTAGGCTGGGCTTCTCCTAAGGGTGTAAAGACAGGTGTCCCAATACTTTTGGTAATATAGTGTATTTCTATTATATATTATAATATACAGTACATCATTTTTGTCTACATTACACACACTTATAGCATGGCACGGCCTGTATATACTATAATAACACTGTATATATCCTGGATCCTTATATATACATGCCCAGAACAGGTAATGCTATAGGAGTCCACATTGTGTCCTGTTCACACAGCATTGTACAAGCATTGGACGGGGACAGAGGAGGCACACACTATAATATACAGTATATGGATGCTCTGTGTATACAGACGTGGGCTGTATATATACCGTATACTGGGTCCTTACCTACAGAGGAGCAGAAAACGAGAGAGGAGATTTCACAGCTGTCACCTGGATAGGAGAGGAGGGGAAATCTTTCAATGGTGCCGCCAATGTCTGCCTAAGAAGGAATTTCCCTTCACTTCCTGATGTGTCTCCGGGAGAGGAAGTGAAGGGAGATCTCCCCAATAGGACAGCAATAAAGACCCGACAGGGGTTCTAAACCTTCCCTGTTCCACCCAAAACTGGAGTAAAAATTACAATCTAGAGCTCATATATTAACCCCTTCACACCGACGTAACGCAAATGTGCGGCCTTCGCCTTCAAGGGGTTGTACCGGGGGGATGCCTGCAGCTGCACACATCCCCCCCGGTACCGTTTATTAGAGCGGACGATCGGCTTTCTTGTGATGACAACTGATGCGGCTACACAGGCCCTCTGCTGTTATTACAAGAAGTGGGGGGAGGGGGGATGCCCCCCCCCCCTCCCGTCGCCTTCCGCGGCTCGTCCAGGCTCTCCCGTCCCACCAGGAGGCCCGAGCGACCAGCCGACATGTCCGCTGGCTGGCCGGAGACCCGAACAATGCCAGAATCGGCTTTGATCGGGTTTCGGATCTAAGGTTGCCACTTGTCCAGGATTCACCCAGACAGTCCGGGTTTTGAATCGTGTCCGGGTTTCAGGCGGACTGAAACCCGGACACATTGTTCAGACCGGGCTGTCGCTCCTCAAGTGACCGAGATAGTTACACGCAAATCTGTTGCCATCCGGGAGCTGCGGGCGGCTGTCTGGGGGTAGGTTTGACATCACTGGGGGGGGCGGGGCGATGATGTCAATAGCAGATTGGGCACAATTGCTGTTCACTGCGGCACGCTTTTCGCACCACATTACTACTCTCCTTGGGGCACCCAGAGGTGTGCCAGGCTGCTAAAGTGTTTTCGGGTTCGGCTTGAAGGAAAGGTGGCAACCCTATTCGGATCGAATAACACGGAAGCAATGTCATGACATCACTTCCGGTCTAACCGCTTCAGCCCCGGAAGATTTTACCCCCTTCCTGACCAGAGCACTTTTTTGCGATACGGCACTGCGTCGCTTTAACTGACAATTGCGCGATCGTGCGACGTTGCACCCAAACAAAATTGACGTCCTTTTTTCCCCACAAATAGAGATTTCTTTTGGTGGTATTTGATCACCTCTGCGGTTTTTATTTTTTGCGCTATAAACAAAAAAAGACCGAAAATTTTGAAAAAAAACACATTATTTTTTACTTTTTTGCTATAATAAATATCCCCAAAAATATATAAAAAAAAACGTTTTTTTTTTCCTCAGTTTAGGCCGATACGTATTCTTCTACATATTTTTGGTAAAAAAAAAAAAAATCGCAATAAGCGTATATTGATTGGTTATAGCGTCTACAAAATAGGGGATTGTTTTATGGCATTTTTATTATTAGTTTTTTTTATTAGTAATGGCGGCGATCTGCGATTTTTATCGGGACTGCGACATTATGGCGGACATATCGGACACTTTTGACACTATTTTGGGACTATTGTCATTTACACAGCGATCAGTGTTATAAAAATGCACTGATTATTGTGTAAATGACACTGGCAGGGAAGGGGTTAAACACTAGGGGGCGATGAAGGGGTTAAGTGTGTCCTAGGGAGTGATTCTAACTGTGAGGGGGGATGGGCTTTAACACACAGAACAGCGATCACTGCTCCCGATGACAGGGAGCTGTGATCTCTGTCCTGTCACCAGGCAGAACGGGGAAATGCCTTGTTTACATCGGCATGTCCCTGTTCTTCCTCTCCGTGACACGATCGTGGGCACCCGGCGGACATCGAGTCTGCGGGACCCGCGGTCGCGGAGAACGTGGCGGGCGCACGCACTCCCGACACCGCTTCTTAAAGGGGACGTACCTATACGCCTTTTTTGCCTGCCAGAGCAATTCTGCCAACATACATCGGCGTGCGCTGGTCGGCAAGCGATGAAGGGGGCGTGTCAAGGGGGTGTGCCTTAAGCCTACATACTTTTGCTAATAGGGGTCCCTCATTTCCATCTATGGTATGCAGCGATCAGTGCTAAAAAATATGCACTATCACTGTACTAATGTACAAATATAACCACATAGGGGCCTATAGAAGGACACAGAAGAGGAACGCCCAACTTATTTTAGTTTTGCGTGGAGTAAGGTTAGGTTTCAACCTTCGTCTAAACCGCCGCTCCTCTAAAAAGCGATCTGCACTCAGATCGCTTTTCAGAGCTGTTTGATAGGCCGCGAAGAGGTAATGTGACGCTCTGCATACTGTGTGCTGCAGGGGAGTTTTTCGGCACTTCCTCGTGCGCTTGTATGCAGGCCCGGACTGGGACAAAAAATAGGCCCGGGCATTTTAGGCCGAGCAGCCCATTTTGTATTTTTTTTTTAATACAGATCAGGGAAGCATGAAATGTTTGTTATTTAACCAACAATGAATCTATCTATCTATGGTCACCGCTGCCACCCCCTACTCAGGTGCCTAACCCCTTTTCGGGCGCCGGGCACCTAAATTACAGCGGCGGAGGTGTTTTTTGAAAGCAGCTGATTAGAGCCATAGGCTCTAATATATTAGAGCCTATTAGAGCCATAGTCTCTAATAGGCGTCCAAAAAGTTGAACAGCGGGGCGCCATGCTGGGCGTTTGCTGTTCACTCAGCGTTGTGTCATTTGATATCCTAACACTGAACCGCTTCTTAGCCAATCAGGTGCTCGGGTCTGTTATCTGTCTGTCACCTGATTGGCTGACATGACCGGTGCTGTGATTGGACGGCGCCTATCAGGCGTCCAATCATAGCAGAGGATGGGAGAAGACATCAAGCGTGGAGGACATCGCCACCGTGAGCCGCTGCCCCACCGAGACAGGTAAGTGGCGGGCGGGGGATGCACACTGGCAGAAATTGGTGGGCACAGTAGCAGCAGTTGATGGGCTCATAGCGGCAGTTGATGGGCACACTGGTGGAAATTGATGGGTACAGTGGCTGCGTTTGATGGCACAGTGGCGGCAATTGATGGGCACAGTGGTGGCAATTGATGGGCACAGTGGTGGCAATTGATGAGCACAGTGGTGGCAATTGATGCGCACAGTGGTGGCAATTGATGAGCACAGTGGTGGCAATTGATGCGCACAGTGGCGGCAATTGATGGGCACAGTGGCGGCAATTGATGAGCACAGTGGCGGCAATTGATGAGCACAGTGGCGGCAATTGATGCGCACAGTGGTGGCAATTGATGAGCACAGTGGCGGCAATTGATGGGCACAGTGGTGGCAATTGATGAGCACAGTGGCGGCAATTGATGGGCACAGTGGTGGCAATTGATGGGCACATCGGCGGCAATTGATGGGCACAGTGGTGGCAATTGATGAGCACAGTGGCGGCAATTGATGGGCACAGTGGTGGCAATTGATGAGCACAGTGGTGGCAATTGATGCGCACAGTGGCGGCAATTGATGGGCACAGTGGTGGCAATTGATGAGCACAGTGGCGGCAATTGATGGGCACAGTGGTGGCAATTGATGGGCACAGTGGCGGCAATTGATGGGCACAGTGGTGGCAATTGATGAGCACAGTGGCGGCAATTGATGGGCACAGTGGTGGCAATTGATGAGCACAGTGGCGGCAATTGATGGGCACAGTGGTGGCAATTGATGCGCACAGTGGCGGCAATTGATGGGCACAGTGGTGGCAATTGATGAGCACAGTGGTGGCAATTGATGGGCACAGTGGCGGCAATTGATGAGCACAGTGGTGGCAATTGATGAGCACAGTGGTGGCAATTGATGGGCACAGTGGCGGCAATTGATGGGCACAGTGGCGGCAATTGATGGGCACAGTGGCGGCAATTGATGCGCACAGTGGCGGCAATTGATGAGCACAGTGGTGGCAATTGATGGGCACAGTGGCGGCAATTGATGAGCACAGTGGCGGCAATTGATGGGCACAGTGGCGGCAATTGATGAGCACAGTGGCGGCAATTGATGCGCACACTGGTGGCAATTGATGGGCACAGTGGTGGCAATTGATGAGCACAGTGGTGGCAATTGATGCGCACAGTGGTGGCAATTGATGGGCACAGTGGCGGCAATTGATGAGCACAGTGGTGGCAATTGATGGGCACAGTGGTGGCAATTGATGGGCACAGTGGCGGCAATTGATGGGCACAGTGGCTGTGTTTGATGGGCACAGTGGCTGCGTTTGATGGGCACAGTGGCTGCGTTTGACGGGCATAGAGGCTGCGTTTGATGGCACAGTGGCGGCAATTGATGGGCACAGTGGCTGTGTTTGATGGGCATAGAGGCTGCGTTTGATGGCACAGTGGCTGCGTTTGATGGCACAGTGGCGGCAATTGATGGGCACAGTAGCTGCATTGATTTGATGTTTTTTTTTTTCAGTTTGTTTGCGCCCCCCAAAAATTTTGAGCACCAGCCGCCACTGGTTCAGATTAGGATCCAAACACACCTAAGCTCACCCCTGCCAAGGGGAATGCTGCAGCTGGCTTTAAGGCTTCAGCCCGGGTTCACACTACTGCAGTGTGAGACACCACGTGTAATTCGCAGAGGAATCACAGCACGTTCCTATGTGAATTACATGCGGTGTCTCTGGGGTGCGATTTGAGCCATGGATTTGTATGGCTCAAATCGCACTGCATTTACATCAAACTGGTACAGAACCCTTTATTGTCCACACCAGAATCAGAATGCATTAGTGTTCACACCCATGCGATCTGATTTGGCAAACTGCTCTGCATTTTGCAAATCGATTGCCGGGTGTTTTTAACTTGACATACACTTTGCAATTGGTTCACATGGACAGGTTGCGATTTTAGATGCAGTGCTGAAACCACAGCAAATTTGCTGTGAATTCGCACCACATCTAGCGTGAACCCAGGCTAAGAGAGAACAGTGAATTTTAGGGCACATTAAAAATATATTACCCACAATTCTATATAATATAATCTAAAAGGTGTCCTGAATTTAAAGTGTATGTATGATTTTTTGCTAACACTGAACCGCCAGCTAGTACTAAATATATCACAATTACAAACACAAAAGAAAAAAAAAAAGCATATATACACTTTAAATTCAGGACACCTTTTGGGCCCAAGAACTGTCCCTCTCTCACACAATGTCCAGGCAGCTCCTCCCCCTTCATGGTCACCTGACCCCTTCATTTCCGCCCCCCTGCACTGAATAGTAGGACGGCCGCGGAGCTGACCGTGGTGAGGCCGGTGTCTTGCCGAATAAGTTCCTTCGGCGGATAGGTTCCCCCCCCCCCTGTACTGCGCAGGCGCAGCGCCTGCGCAGTACGTACTACTGTCGGCCGCCGGAGATAGCCGAAGCTCAAACGCTTCAATCAGCTGTACACAGCGCCTGCGCTCTGGGTCCAGGTTCCTTCCCCACTATCCAAGTGGACCTAGAGGGGGAATCTAAAAGTGCCGAGCGCAGCGAGGCCGTGCCCGAAGCGTGGCGAGCGAAGCGCGCCCGCGAGGGGCCCTCTTACAGGCGCCGTGTACAGCTGATTTTCAGCTGTTCCGCTTCGGCTATTTCCGCCGCCTTCTACTGCGCATGCGCAGTAGAGGGGGGAACTAATCCGCCGAGCGGAACTTTCTCGGCAGAACACCGGTGTCAGGGGCGTCGCTAGGGGGTGGCTTTTGGGGCTATAGCCCCGAATCTGGGGCCAATAGCCCCGAGTCTCTGCTGGGGTCCCCAAGGGGAGGGGAGGCTCTCTGGGGACCCTTATGTAAATGGGGGGCTCTCTGATGCAAAGGAGAGGCTCTCTGGGGACCCTGATTTTAAGGCAGAGGCTCTCTAGGGACCCAGATTTAAGGGGGAGACTCTCTGCGGACCCTAATGTAAGGGGGGCTCTCTGGGAATCCTGATGTAAGTGGGGGGGGGCCTCTGGGTACCCTGATAAAAGGGGGAGGTTCTCTGAGGACTCTGATGTAAGGGGGAGGCTCTCTGGGGACCCTGATGTAGGGGGGGGGGGGGGCTCTGGGGACCCTGATGTAAGGGGGGGGCTCTCTGTGGACCCTGATGTAAGGGGAGGCTCTCTGGGGACCCTGATGTAAGGGGGGGCTCTCTGGGGACCTTGATGTAAGGGGGGCTCTCTGGGAATCCTGATGTAAGTGGGGGGGGGCCTCTGGGTACCCTGATAAAAGGGGGAGGTTCTCTGAGGACTCTGATGTAAGGAGGAGGCTCTCTGGGGACCCTGATGTAAGGGGGGGGCTCTCTGTGGACCCTGATGCAAGGGGGGCTCTCTGGGGATCCTGGTGTAAGCGGGGGGGGGCCTCTGGGTACCCTGATAAAAGGGGGAGGTTCTCTGAGGACTCTGATGTAAGGAGGAGGCTCTCTGGGGACCCTGATGTAAGGGGGGACTCTCTGGGGACCCTGATAAAAGGGGGAGGTTCTCTGAGGACTCTGATGTAAGGAGGAGGCTCTCTGGGGACCCTGATGTAAGGGGGGACTCTCTGGGGACCCTGATAAAAGGGGGAGGTTCTCTGAGGACTCTGATGTAAGGAGGAGGCTCTCTGGGGACCCTGATGTAAGGGGGGGGGGCTCTCTGTGGACCCTGATGCAAGGGGGGCTCTCTGGGGATCCTGGTGTAAGCGGGGGGCTCTCTGGGGATATATATACACACACGCACGTATATTACTGTATATACATGTGTATGCCCGCCCAAGCGTATGACTTTCTTTACTATGCTGCTATGGGCTCTAGCCCCAGATCTTTTGTAGACCTAGCAACGCCCCTGACCGGTGTTCTGACATATAGTGTCCTCCTATCAGATAGTGTCCGCCCCGTACTGCGCAGGCGCAGCGCCTGCGCAGTACGGAGCAGCAGGAGATGCTGCACTCGCTCAGGTTGAACTCGATGGACTGGTGTCTTTATTCAACCTTACTAACTATGTAACTATGTATCTATGTCCGAAGTTGATCAGCTGACCATCAGCTGTACACGGCGCTCGGGCACCTGTTTAGCGATGGCTGTGTAAGAGGGCCCCTCGCGGGCTCGCTTCGCTCGCCACGCTTCGGGCACGGCCTCGCTGCGCTCTGCAACTATTTATTCTCACTCTATGTCCACTTGGATAGTAGAGAATGATCCTGGACACAGGGTAAGAATAAAAGCGCAGGCGCCGTGTACAGCTGACGATCAGCTGTTGAACTTCGGAGACTTTCGGCGTCTCGTTTGTCCTCCGTACTGCGCCTGCGCAGTACAGGGCGGACACTTCTGGATAGGGGACTGTATTCGACAAGACACCGGCTCAAGCAGCTGCCCAGGAAGTCAGTCAGGCCCGATATTGACATGTGGCCCGGCAGCCCCGGCCCACCGGGCATATGCCCGGAGTGCCCTATGGCCAGTCCGGGCCTGCTTGTATGGGCCGCGCTCGGCATAATGTTGGATAATATTTGCATCAGGCACGAAGCATTGACGCTGCGGCACGTGATCACCCCCGTCAGCTGCCAGTGCAGTTTTAGGACGTTTTTACAGCTGCCGTTAGGGGCGTCTGACGTTTTTTGTTTTATATTGCCTCTAAACGCCCCTTCATGTTAGCCTATGTGTCCATGCACACATACATTTTCACAGGCATTTGTGTTTAGGGACAGTAGAAAAAAAATGTCAGCCTGTGCGTCCAGGACCGAAAACGCAAAATGTCAAAAAAACGCTGCTAAACGCTGTAACAAGCGTTTAGCCGCGTTTGGCGTTTTTAGATGTTTTTTAAATTATAGGGAGTGTTTTTACAGAAAAAACCCCAAAAAACGCTAACGCCAAAAAAACACGGATAAACGCCCATAAATGCTATTCAAATACACGGCTAACGGTGCGATTTTAACCACTTCCGGACCGCCCGCCGTCAGTATACGTTCCTACTTTGAAGAGGAATATCGTTTGTTATGGCAGCAGCTAGCTACCATAACCTCAGAATCCTCTTCTTCAGTGAGCGGTCCAGTTTAAGATAAAAGTGGTCTCTGTGGCGGATTCGCCGTGAGATCACTTTTATCGGCGGTGGGAGAGGGCCCCCCCCCTCCGCTCCGGAGGCAATTGGATCTTCCCCCTTGCTGGGTATGGAGACGAGTGAAGGGAAGATGGCCCCCCCACCCGTCTCCATAACAATGCAGGGCGGAAGCGACGTCAAAACATCACTTCCGCCCATAGCTCTTAAAGGGACATTTAAAAAAAAAAAAAATGTATTGCATTTTAGTGTAAATATGAGATCTGAGGTCTTTTTGACCCCAGATCTCATATTTAAGAGGTCCTGTCATGCATTTGTTCTATTACAAGGGATGTTTACATTCCTTATAACAGGAATAAAAGTGACACATTTTTTTTTAACAGAACAGTGTAAAATAAAAAAAAAAAAGGTAAAATAAATAAGAAAAAAAAAAATTGAAACGTGCCCCATCCCGACGAGCTCGTGTGCAGAAGCGTAGGCATACGTGAGTAGCTCCCGCATACGAAAACGGTGTTCAAACCACACATGTGAGGTATCGCCGTGATCGGTAGAGCGAGAGCAATAATTCTAGCCCTAGACCTCCTCTGTAACTCAAAATATGCAACCTGTAGAATTTTTTAAACGTCGCCCTATGGAGATTATTAAGGGTAAAAGTTTGTCGCCATTCCACGAGCTGGCACAATTTTAAAGCGTGACATGTTGGGCATCAATTTACTCGGCGTAACATTATATTTCACAATATAAAAAAAATATTGGGCTAACTTTACTGTTATCTTATTTTTTAACCACTTCAATACCGAGCACTTAGACACCTTTCCGCCCAGGCCAATTTTCAACTTTCAGCGCTGTTGCGATTTGAATGACAATTGCGCGGTCATGCAACACTGTACTCAAACAAATTTTTTATCATTTTGTTCCCACAAATAGAGCTTTCTTTTAGTGGTATTTGATCACCTCTGCGGTTATTATTTTTTGCCCAACAAAAAAAGACCGAAAATTTTGAAAAAAAACAAGTTTTTCTTTGTTTCTGTTAAATTTTTTGTAAATAAGTACGTTTCCTTCTTCAATGACGGGCACTGATACGGCGGCACTGATGGGCACCTCTGAGGTGGCACTGATGGGCACTGATGATGAGCACTGATAGGCGGCACTGATGGGCACTGATAGGTGGCACTGGTATGCAGCACCAATGGGCACTCATCGGTGGCACTGATGGGCACTCATAGGTGGCATTGATTGGTACTTATGGGTGGCACTGATGGGCATTGATAGGTGGGCACTGATGGGCGCAGATGGGCACTGACAAGTGGCACTGATGACTCTGATTGGTGGCACTAATAAAACTGATTGGTGGCATTGCTGGGCAGAACTGAAACATAATGGTGCCAATCAGTGCCCATTTGTGGGCACTGATTGGCACAGATTGGGCACATTGGGCACATGTGGATGGCCATGGGGTACATACCTGACAATCCACATGTAGCCCCTTCCCTGGTGGTCCAGTGTGGTGATCTGAGGGGGGGCTGTGCTGATAAATAATCAGCGCAGACCCCCCTGTCAGGAGAGCCGCCGATCAGCTCTCCTCTACTCGCGTCTGTCAGACACAAGTGAGGAAAAGCCGATCAACGGCTCTTCCTATTGACATCCTGATCATCCGTGATTGGACACGGCTGATCACGTGGTAAAGAGACTCTTTACCAAGATCGGTGTAGCGGTGTGTCAGGCTGACACACCGATCCACCGATCACCACGATGCGCATCCCCGTAGGCGCGCAGTGGCATGTTATCCTGCTGGACGTCATATGACTCCCAGTCAGGATAACGGAACCACTTCCCGGACGTCATCTGCTATGGGCCGGGGCGGGAAGTGGTTAATTAAAAAAATTTATTTTTTTCAAAAAAAGTGCGCTTGTAAGAGCGCTGCGCAAATACAGTGTGACAGAAAGTATTGCAACGGCCGCCATTTTATTCTCTAGGGTGTTAGAAAAAAAAATGTATAATTTTTGGGGGTTCTAAGTAATTTTCTAGCAAAAAAAAAAACAGTTTTTAACTTGTAAACAACAAATCTCAGAAAGAGGCTCGGTGCTTAAGTGGTTAACGCTGCTTTTTCCTGGCACTGGCGTTTTTTTAAACATCCTGTGTGCAAGTTGTATGTGTGAAACGCGTCTACGTGACTGAATTCTGGGGTCCCTGGTGTCATCACAGTGATTTTTCAATAAAGGCACTTTGGAACCTTCCGATGTGCAGCCATTCTTCTTTTGCATGGGGCCTAAGGGGGAGCGGTTGGGGGGGGGGCGCTAAAAATGTGGCTCAACTGAGCATTTTTAATGCCCTCCCAACCACAAGTCCATACGAGTCCTGAGTCCCCTATTTACACCTCAGCATTTCGGGAATACACGACGGTGGGGCGTCATGCCTACACATGTTTTGTGTTGCACGCAATGGACTGTCCTACGCACAGCAAACATGCCAAACTTTCTCCTGTAGCTATCTAAGCGTATTTTTCACCAAACATTTTAATGTGTTTATTGCATTTTGACGCTGCGACGGGCAGCCGGACACTTTTGACACTTTGTGGGAACCAGTGACACCAATACAGTGATCTGTGCTAAAAATATGTACTGTCACTGTACTAATGTATAAATGTATAAATATAACCACATAGGGCCTATATGAGGACACAACTTTTTTTAGTTTTGCGTGGAGTAAGGCTAGGTTTGGACCTTTGTCTAAACCGCCGCTCCTTTAACCACTTCCTTACTGGGCACTTAAACCCCCCTCCTGCCCAGACCAATTTTCAGTGCTGACGCACTTTGAATGACAATTGCGCGGTCATACAACACTGTACACAAATTACATTTTTATAATTTTTTTCACACAAATAGAGCTTTCTTTTGGTGGTATTTAATCACAGCTGGGGTTTTATTTTTTTCTAAACAAACAAAAAAAGACAGAAAATTTTGAAAAAAAAAATCATGTTTCATAGTTTGTTATAAAATTTTGCAAACAGTTAATTTTTCTCCTTCATTGATATGCGCTGATGAGGCGGCACTGGTGGGCACTGATAGGCTGAATTGGTGGCACTGATAGGTTGCACTGATGGGCACTGATAGGCACAGATAAGGCGGCACTGATGGGAACAGATAAAGCGGCACTGATGGGCCCTGATGGGTGGCACTGATGGGTGGCACTGATGGGCACTGATAGGTGTTACTGAAAGGTACCAGTGATAGATGGCACTGATGGGCACTGTTAGGTGACACTGATGGGCAGCACTGTTGATGAGGCACTGATTGGTGACACTGATAGGTGGCACTGATGGGTGGCACTGTGAGCACTGGCAGGTGGCACAGCTGGGCACAGATGAGGTGGCGGGAGCTCTCCTTGATCGGGAGTGATGTCCCTCTGAGAGCCGCCGGTGATCGCCTTTTTTTTTTCTCCTCATGCTGTCAGCGCGGGGAGAAAAAATAGCCAATTACTGGCTCTGTTTACATCACATGATCAGCTGTCATTGGCTGACAGCTGATCACATGGTAAGGGGTCAGGATCGATCTTACCCCGATCTGTGATCAGCCGAGTCTCATAGACTCACTAATCACAGAGCGCGCCGCGCACGCCCTGCAGGGGGCGCACAGACCGCTCGGGCACGTCTATTGACGTACTCCCGGCAAAGTAGGTCCACGCCGTAGCCGTCATTCGGCTATAGTGCGGATCTGTAGCAGTTAAAAAATCGATCTGCACACGTTGAAAAACGCGTGTCCGCTTGACTTGTTAGGGTGCTAGTAACAATAAATGGCACCACAAGTGTTCCACAAGTTTTTTTTTGAGCGTTTCGTAAATGTGCACAACTGTACGATTTTGCACACGTTAACAAAATACTAAGTTGTGAACGGGGGGCCTAAGGAAGGGTCGCTATCTGTGACCCCATATGGGAGGGTGGAGATTTCCTCTCACTTCCTATTTGATGGGTGTCACACAGAACAGGAAGCGAGTGAAAATTTCCCCCAATAAGGATACAGACAGCAATACAACCCGATGGAGGGCCGGTCTCTGTCCTGCTCCATCCAATCTTTATGTAAAGCGGTTCTGGTTGGAGTTGGAACTCAAGTCCAGCTTTACAGCAGTTTAGCTAAGGCCCCTTTCACACTTGTGCGACCTCTCCTGTGACTTGGGACTGCAAAGTCGCATGACAAGTCGTACCCCCATAATCTCCAAAAGGTACCATTCATATCTGTGCGACTTCAAGTCGCACCGACCTCAAAGTAGTCCCTGTACTACTTTGGTCCGACATTGATGCGAGTTGAGGTCCATAGACGGCGAGTTTACACAGGCATTCCCTGAAATCGCTGGTAAAATCATGGCAAAATTGTGCAACTTTGAAGTCGTGCCTAAGGCCCCGTTCACACTTTAGTGTGATGCAATCGCAGGCAGAATCCTGCGACTCCAGAATTGCAGCAAAAGGCGCAACGTGCTTGTGGTGCCATTGTTTCTTAATAGTACCCCGAATGTGGTGTGATTTTGGCGAGACAAAACAAAAACGCCAGAAAATTGCAGCAAAACGCGCAACGCCAAACGCTCCTGGCAGTGCCAAAATTTGGTACATGAGCTTCTTTGGCGCATTTTTGGACCAGAGGGAGGCCCATTGAAAATGAATGGTACCGCTCTAAAAAAAACGCACAAAAAAAAAAAAAAAAAAAAGAAAACCGCGATGCGGGAACGTTTTTAACCAGTTGTCGACCGCTCATTGTAGCTTTAGTGCTACGGTGCGGGCCGGCTGTGCAGAATCACGATTATATACGAGATTTCGCTCTTTTGGGTAGGGGGCGCTCACGCGCTGCTTGTATTGTGATTGGTCACAGCACAAGCCAATCACTGAGTGCCGGCCCAATGGATGACCGCCGGCACCCGCTGGTCGGCGAGGAGACAGACTGGACAGAGCTCTGCGTTTGTAAACGATGCAGAGCTCCATCCTGTCAGCAGGGATATGCTGGATTTTGTTTCCCTGCAAAGCAGGGAATCAAACCCAGCACATCCTTTAGTAAAAGCACCACACTGTGTACACATAAACACTGGCTAGGCACACAGTTAACCCTTTGATCGCCCTAGATGGTAACCCCCTTCCCTACCAGTGTCATTAGTACAGTGACAGTGCATATTTTATCATTATTTTATAATGTGTGTATATATATATATATATATATATATATATATATATATATATATATATATTTAGCATATTTTAGTATTAGTGTCACTGGTTCCCACAAAGTGTCAGTGTCAGCCGCAATATTGCGTTCCCGCAAAAAAAAAAAAACACAGTATATATATCTCATAGTTTGTAGACGCTATAACTTTTGCACAAATAGATCAATATACGCTTATTGGGATTTATTTGTTACCAAAAATATGTAGCAGAATACATATTGGCCTGAATTTATTTTTTTTGCAATTCTTTAATTGGATATGTTTTATAGCAGAAAGAAAAATAATAAATAATATTTATATACATATATATATATTCTTTTTTTTTGTTTATGGCTCAAAAAATAAAAACCACCAAAAGAAACCTCTGTTTGTAGGAAAAAAGGACATAAATTTTATTTGGGTACAGCGTCGCACGACCGCGCAACTGCCAGTTAAAGCAAGTTAGAAAAAAAAAAGTTGCCGGTCAGTATTTTTTATATACGCACAAATACACATGTGTAAATGTAAAATGTTCATTTGGAAAGATTAAAATTGCAATCTGAGAGCTAGAATTTATTTTACTCGCATACGCGAAAATACGCACAGAATAAGTGCAAGAAATTTTGCCCAGGAATGCTGGTCAGGCTGTCAGAAACCATGAAATCAGATTGAGACAGAAGTGCAGTTAAATCACACTTGTTTAATAATAAAAGTAAAAAGAACAAACGTAGTCAAAACATAGCCAGAGTTCAGTAACTAGAACGGATAGTCAGCCAAGCCAGAAGTCAGGGATCAATGTAGTGGAACAGCAAGCAGGATCTGGAGCCAGAAGGGATGTCAGCAAAGCAAGTCTTGAACTGGAACGCAGGAGATCATTTCTGTGATGTTGACTAAGGAGAAGGCAGAGATAAACTGGACAGGACAGCTTAAGTAGGCAGGACTGATGAGCAGGATCATCAACAGCTGAGTAACTGTGGAGAGATAGAAGCTGGCAATTAGCCGACAGCTGAGCCCAGCCCTGACATCAGCACTGTGTGCAAGTACCCTAAAACCGGCCACCATGAACAAACTGATTTTTTAAAGGAACATTCTTACAAACATTCAATCAGAAATCTTCACAGTACATTCGATGACTTGACGAAGGTCGTTCAAAAGGACTTCAAAAACGTTCGCTTTTCACACTTGATTTTGGAGCGAATGGACTTTCTCAACACGAAAAAAACCCAACCCATAGAGAGTAAAGCAGCCCATAGATTTCACGGGTGGAAGGAAAGAAAATCGCTTGATTCTAATCCTTCCCGCAGCGCTATTGTTGAGCCTTCCCTGCCGGCAGAACACAGTGATCACTGCTAGTGGCTGTAGCCGCCGGCAATAATCCCATGTTAAAAAAATCCCATGTAAAAAATCCGACAGGCTGGTCAATTGATGGATCAACTTCAGTACAATCAGCCTTTCCATAGATAGATCGAATCTTGGCTGGTCTCCGCTGATGAGGGCTGAGATTCGATCCATCTATTGCCAGCTTTATAAATTAATTGGTTCGAAAAACATTTTCCATCGCGCTCATCCCGGTTTTCTTGTCACTGCGGTAGATTTGACCCCACTAACGATTAGAAAGTTCTTAAAATGAACATTTTCAAATGAAATTCTTCTAGTGCGTAGGCAGCCTCAATCTGGACAAGGGGTTCAGGCAGTCCACACTGGGGGGGGGGGGGGGGGGCAGTAAAACCAGGTGGTTGAGCCACAGTTTTACCACCCCCCTGGTCGCTCAGCTGAACACTAACCTACAGCCGCTCACGGCTGTACAAAACTTAAAAAAGGCCATTTTCGGTGGGCGGGCTGAGCAAAATGAATGCAGTTCTATGGGACCGCCCTGCACTTGTGCGCAATGCATGTGATTGTCGCGCAGTGGTGCGGCATTTTTAACGGGTTAAATCAGGCGGTGAGGAGGTGCCATCAAACACCTCTGAAGAGTGATCCGAGCGTGGATCTCTTTCCAGAGGGTCTGCAGTCCCTACCACACATGTGAACGAACCCTGAAAGGTGCACATCTGTCTTATAGACCAGTGATGGTGAACCTTGGCACCCCAGATGTTTTGGAACTACATTTCCCATGATGCTCATGCACTCTGCAGTGTAGTTGAGCATCTTGGGAAATGTAGTTCCAAAACATCTGGGGTGCCAAGGTTCGCCATCACTGTTATAGACAATGCCTGTCTGTTCTCGCCAGCACCTCCCGCAGTTCTGCCGACCATTGCGTGGGCATCTCCTGGTGGACGAAGTCGATAGAAGCCTCCGGGTCATCAAAGGGGCAGAGCCGGGACAAGGTCACCCAGGGCAAAGATGTTTAACTGTGCCCCCCCTTCCCTTAGGCTTAGCAGTGATGTCACTGTCACTACTCCTGTCAGCCTTGTAACAGAAGCATCTGGCATGGGGAGCCCCCATCCCTGCAAATAAACCATTGCGCCCCGGGCAGCCATCCTTCCTGCCCACGCCTTGTCCCGGCCCTGATAGGGAGCCACTTGGGAAATGATATACAGTAACAGAGCGCAGGGCATTAATAGGCCACCAGGGGGAGCTCCTGGAGCCCCATGCTGTTCTGGAGGAGTGTGCTCAGTCCCCAGGACAGGGTTCCTCAACCAGGGTTCCATGGAGCTCTAGGGTTCCTCCACAGGTTCCTAGGGGTTCCTTGAGCAATGAACAATTTCTCTCTCTCTGATAAGTTCCCATTGATCTTTTTGGCTATCTGTAAGGAGGTAGTTCTTCCCAGTGACCACAAGTGTAAAGAACATTCTTCTCACTGACCATCACACTAATGTATCATGAGTTGTAGGTATAGTCATTTTTAAGCAGGGGTTCCCTGAGATTGGAACGTGAATTCAAGGGTTCCTCTGTGTTGAAAAGGTTGAGAAAGGCTGCCCCAGGAGGATAACGGGTTCCCAAAGAGTAGTAGATACCACAAGCACGCAACAAACCCAGTGAACCCTGCATCTGCTTGCTGTGTGTGGGATGCCATTAATACTAATTGGTGCCGCAAATGTGACACGTGATTTTAGCGCGTTTCGTAAACGTGCGCAGTAACGCGTGATTTTGTGCGCGTTTACCAAACATTCTGATATGATTGGAGCTTTAGAGATTTTTGAGTACTTCTTCAGTGGACTGGGACATGTGAGTCTTGGAACTGAAACCTGACTTGGAGGAACAAAGGGAACATTTTGATGCAGGATAGGAAGGTGTCAACTTGTGTCATTAAACCTTATGTTTAAAGAAGAGACATATGGGGTGAGTGAGTACTCTTACCCCACCCCCCACCAATCTTCTTCCCCCATCTCCCCCTCCCATCGCAAATCCCCCTAGATCACCACTCCTAGAACCCCCCCAAACTTCCCGTCCTAGAACAATACTTACCCCCTGCTGCCCCCCAAATTCCCCTTTGCAACACATCTCCTCCCCCTCAATCTCCTTGTGGCGCCACCTCACATGATACCACAGTGCCCAGGGCAGGCGCCCCTCTTGCCCGCCCCCCCCCTTGTCCTGGCCCTGCTTGTGCTGTTTGCTTGTTTTTAGTTTAAATATTCAATCCTCTGCCCCCCCCCCCCCCTTTCCCACTATACCCTTACATCAGTGCTCTTCCAGTGCCGCAAGGCTTAATACAGCCCCTGGATCTGTCATAGGCACTCATTACGTGTGCTGTCTATGCACGCCCTTTCCACCCCCTCCTCCACTCATAGAAGCTTGTAAGTAGGTGCAGTTAGCTAGTCTGCCTCTAGGTGGCTCCGTTCCAGAGTAGTGTCTGGTTACAGAAGGCAGTGCCATCAGGTGCTGGGCCCATTTTAGTTAGAGCTCTCCTGTAGTGATGTCAGGGGTGAGTCTATGCCCATATATAAGCCAGACTGGAAACAGCCTAGTGGAGTTGTGGCATGGGAGCCAGAGACTCCACCATCAGGCAGATGTTGCCAGTGAGTGGAAGCCCTGGACAGGGCTGGAAGCTGGGGAGAGGTAGACCCACACCCAGAAGAGCCGGCTGTAGACTTCCTGGCCCTTATAGAGGTGGGGGCTAGGGTTGCAAAAAGGTCTTTTAGGCCAGGCCAAGAGTTCCTGAAGTGAGGCTATCCCCCTGAAGAGTCCTGGGAGAGGTGAACCCATGGATGAGGTGACTACAGAGATCCCATTTTAGTGAATACTAATGATGACAGGTAGGGAGACTGTCTAAGGTAGAATGGCTTACCAAAAGTGCTGCCCGCCACTAAATGTGATTGACAATAGACTGTCTAGTGACCCCAGATAGTAAGTCCATGTGATGTGACTATTTATGTTATCTTCCAAGTCCCATCAGTAAAGTGCAGCTCTACAAATCTAAACTAAAGAAAGGAATACCCAAGACAAAACACGTAAGGCATCTAGTACTATGATGTACATAAAATGTGAAGCGACAGTCATCTGGTCAATGCAATCAATAAAGGCGAAGATCAATACCAACAGGCGCCTGACCATCACTTTAGGCCACTTAGGCAAAGTCTGGGAAATAAGAACATTGGCTGGCAAAGGCTAAAGGGCTGATTCCACCAAGGAGTAGATGGATCAGGAAAGTGCTTCCAACATTTTTTTCATGAGGGTCCATAAATGACAAAGCATCTTCAATAGGAATGTTCAAAGACTTGTTAAGACAAGACACTGGATAGTCAACCTCGGAGGGAGTAAACCGTTTTTTGACAAAATCTTCCAGAAAGGGATAGGGTGTCTTGAATAATTTATGGACAAGGAATTGCTTGTCCAGGAAATCGAGATCTATGTACATAAATCAATTGATTATAGGATGAAAAGGAAAACCTTAGTAGCATGTTTAGGTTTATGAGAACCAAGACTGTTGTAGATGAAGTGATGGTGGAATCCTCTTACTTGAAAGTGGAACACAGTTTTTTTCTAGTGCTGGAATACAAATGGTGATTAAAACTCAGCTGGTTGGGCCCCTCAACTTTTCTTTCTGGAAAAGAAGAGACAATGTGTCCAATAGATCCAGAAATATTAGGCAACTCTGCATCAGAGTTCACCAAAGAATGCAATTGTGGGTGTTTTTGACCCTTGCATGCAGGATGAGCAAAAAGGTTCATAACTGTCACACTTAACCCCCCAACGCGGGTGGTCAGACACTATAGCTGGCTTCTGTGTTCTTCACCTAAAGCAGCACCCTTTTCCCATAAGGCAAGCAGGCCTACTAGTACTCAGTTTCCACCAGGTCTTATACACAATGCTATAGTGCCTGGCCACCACGCCAGGGGAGGCGCGAACTGAGTAATGCAAACGGGTACTTGCGGTTGACAGACAGGCAGAGTGGTTCAAGGACAGTCCAGGTACAAGGCAGGCAAGGTTCAGAATTGTTGGGGCCAATCCATAGTCAAAAGGCAGGCAGAGTTCAGAGATTAGTCGATATTCGATCCAAGGTCATAAATAGGGGAATCCAAAAGCAAAGCTGGGCAGACAGACAGAGCTTGCACAAATTATACACATATTATACATGCTATCACAAGCATGAGACTGCAGGCTTGGCAGGCATAAATCAAGTTTGGTCTCCACCCAGAGACTGGCTACATCAATCACCTTACAGGTGGACAGGCAGACAAAGAGAATGCCACAGTCAAAACCAGGATTCCAGAATGAGGTGCAGGAGCACTAGACGCTTGCTTCTGACAAAAACCCAACTCAAACTCTTAGATAACAGAAGTGAAATCAGCCCTTCGTGAGATAAGGAGAGGGAGGAATGGCGGTAAAGAATTAGTCACTGAGATGACTTAAACTAGGCTGCAAAATGGTTTCCTGTGCCAAGCTCTGCCTTACTTGCTTTGCGAACAATGTCAGCTGTAGAAGATTTGTCTGTAGCCACCTTCCATTTTTAAAAAGATATGTTGCCTACAGTAAAAAAAAAAAGGTGTATGTACCTTTTAAGAAGGTGCTACTAATCTCTTGGCTTTACTCGCAGACCCAAACTGGTGTAACAAAATCAAAGAGGCTCTGTGCCACTTGTCACTGCATTATCTAAAGAAAAGTCCCAGCCACAATGTACTGTAAATGGTGGGGATTTCAAATGCATCAATATTAAAAACACATTGCCCAGCTGTGACCAAAAGGGAGGGAAGACATGGTCCCCATATACAGTATTCAGCAGTTTCCACTCCAGAATGCTGCACATAAAACCACCACAGTAGATGATGAATCCCCAGCATGGCCAATGGGACTGTGTATACTCAAGATGTACCAAGGCCCTGGTCCCAATATGTAAAAAAGGGATTCACAGATAGTACTGGCCTGACCTTAGATGTAAAGTCCTGATAGCAGGAACACAGACATGGTTATCATCTCTAGGAATGCAGGACCATTGCAAAGAGAACATCAGCATGGAAAAACTAGGAAAACCTGCTTCTGGTGGACTGGAGAGACTTCCAGGATTTAACATCTCCAGCATGAATCTACCAGTGCTTGTTGGCTGACTGGAGAGATTTCCAGCACTTAACATCTCCAGCATAAATCTATAAGTTCTTGTTGGCTGACTGTAGAGTCTTCCAGGATTTACCATCTCCATCTCCAGCACAAATCTACCAGTGCTTGTTGACTGACTGGAGAGACTTCCAGGATTTACCAAATCCAGGATGAATCTACCAGTGCTCATTGGGTTACTGAAGAGACTTCCAGGATTTACCATATCCGGTATGAATCTACCAGTACTCGTTGGCTGACTGAAGGGACTTTTAGGATTTACCATATCCGGTATGAATCTACCAGTGCTCCTTGGGAAACTGAAGAGACTTCCAGGATTTACCATATCCGGTATGAATCTACCAGTACTCATTGGCTGAATGGAGAGACTTCCAGGATTTTAAATATCCCAAATTATTCTACCAGCAGCAATTGATAGAAATACTTCCAAAACCAAGCAAAAATTCAAGCAGAGAGGAAGGCAACATCTATTCTTCTTAGGACACTAATGCCGCGTACACACGGTCGGACTTTTCGGCTACAAAAGTCCGACAGCCCGTCCGACAGACTTTCGACTGACTTTTGGCGGACTTGTGGCAGACTTTCTAACGAACGGACTTGCCTGCATACGATCACACAAAAGTCCGACGGATTTGTATGTGATGACGTACACCGGACTAAAATAAGGAAGTTGATAGCCAGTAGCCAATAGCTGCCCTAGCGTGGGTTTTTGTCCGTCGGACTAGCACACAGACGAGCGGATTTCTGGGTCCGGCGGAGTTACGACGTAAAGATTTGAAGCATGTTCCAAATCTAAAGTCCGTCAGATTTGTGGCTGGAAAAGTCCGTCGAAAGTCTGGGGAAGCCCACACACGATCGGATTGTCAGCCGGCTTTGGTCCGTCGGACTTTTGTAGACGAAAAGTCCGACCGTGTGTACGCGGCATTAGCATAACCTGCAGTATCAATCTTCCTTCTCAGGAAGGGGGCAGTGAAGAGTGGCGGGTAGCATTTGCAAAGAGACAGAGTCCAGTGCCAGGCGGAGGGAAGTGTGGTCAATCACCACATTATGTGAGCACATACTAGAGACAAGATGGCTTTACCTCATCCCTGGGAAAACACACGCAGAGCTAAGATGTCCAATAGAAGGGAAATCCTTATGTTGGTTTCCCCAATATTTGACATATTATTAGACCTTTCTGCTGCCTCTGATACAGTTAACCACCTAATCTTTCTAAAAAAAATCCCACGCCCTTAGCCTCCAAGACTCTGCCCTATCTTACCAATCCATCTCATCGCACCTTTAGTGTGACCTACAACGTCAACTCCTCCTCCTCTTTCTGTAGGGGTAGCCCAAGGCATGTTGTTATTGAACCCCTTCTATTCTCCATCTACACCTCCTCACATGGTCAGTTGTTAAACTTCCATAATTTCCAATACAATCTCTATGCTGATGACACCTATGCTTTACTCCTCACCTCCCCTCTTCAGTCTCCTCGTGCATTACTAATTTACTAACCAAAATATCAGTATAGATGTCACACTACTTCCTCAAATTCTTTTTTTAAGATTTTCCTTTCCCACGCCCCTTCCCCTGATTTTTCCATTGAAGTAAATAACACAACCATCAGTCCCTCTGCCCAGGCCAGCTTACTTGGTGTAAATCCTGGACTCTGAAGTCTCCTCTCAGCATCTCATGCAATCGCTGGCCAAATCTTGCTGCCTTCACATCTGTAACTTTTCCAATATTTGTCTTTTCTTACCAATGGCACCACCAAGGTACAAATTTACTCCCTCTCTCCTCAACTATACAATGCTATCCTTGTTGGCCAACCTCTACACTGGCAATCCAACCTTCAGTCTATCATGAATGTTGCTGCTGGACTCATCTACCTTAACAACCTTAAGGGATGCTGATGACCCAAAGAATAAAATTAAAAATCCCAACAACACCATACAAATCCGTCCACAACTCTTCTCCAAACTCCATCATCAACATAGTCTAAAAAATATCACCCATACCTTCCTCTTCACTCCTCCCAAGTTCTCCTGCTCTCTAGCTCTCTTGTCTCCTCTTTCCATGCTATCCTCCAGGACTTCCTGAGAACCTTCCCTTTCCTCTAGAACTCCCTACACTAATTTATGTTCCAAGACCTCTTGTTTTCTGGCTTCCCCATCACCTCTGCCTATGCTTATCTCCAAAACTTCCCCAGAGCTTCTACCATCATCTGGTACTTCCTATGGCAATTTCTGTCCCAGGACCTCCTCCCATGCTCACCTCCAGGACTTCTCCAGAGCCTTCCCTTTTCTCTGGAATTTCCTACACTAATTTATGTCCCAAGACCTCCTGTTTTCTAGATTCCCCATCACCTCTTCTTTTGCTCACCTCCAAGAATTCTACAGAGCCTCTACCATCCTTTGGTACTCCCTACCCCAATTTCTGTCCCAAGGCCTTCTGCTCTCCAGCTTCCTCATCTTCCCCTCCAGGACTTTTACACAGCCTCCCCCTTCCTCTGGAACTCCCTACACTATTTTGTGTCCTAATACCTCCTGTTTTTGAGCTTCCCCATCACCTCTTCCTATGCTCACCTCCAAATCTTCTCTACCATCAGTTACTACTCCCTACCTCAATTTCAGTCCCGAGACCTCCTGCTCACCAGCTCCCTTGTCTCCTCCCATGCTGACCTCCAAGACTATTTCAGAGCCTCCCCAATCCTCTGGAACTCCCTACACTAATTTCTGTCCCAAGACCTTCTGTTTTCTAACTTCCCCATTGCCTTTTCCTACATTCACCTTCAAATCTTTTCCAGTGCCTCTACCATTGTCTGGTACTCTCTATGTCATTCTTGTCCCAAGACCTCCAGCTCTTCACCTCCTCACGTGCTCCCCTCCAGGACTTCTCCAGAGCCCCTCTCCCTTCCTCTGGAACGCCTTACCCCAATCTGTCCAGCTATCTCCCACTCTATCCGCCCTTAGGTGATCCCTGAAAACTGTGTTTATCCAATAAACATTTACTGCTTTAAATGCATGTTTAGGAACATTACAAGGCACTCTCAGATAAGCGACTTCCTTTATTAGCTTTGGCAGCTTTTGGCCATTTCAGGCTACACAGCTAAATAGTGATGATGTGTTCAGTAACAGCGGCACAGTAAGGGAAAGGATCTTCTAGCAATGTCCCGTAACGATCTATAATTATATTCTATTTCCCCATCTTGACAGAACCTGAGATTTTTGACCTTCACTTTAGTGCAGTGAAGGTAAACGCACATCAGTGTTCTGTCAAGCCAGGAATATCTGGTCATAGACTGTGTTTAAAGGAAGTCTGGTGTACTATGGGAAAAATATATCTTAGATATTTCAAGTTTTTGTATCTTTGTGAACTCCTGGAAAAATTTGAAAACCTCTAGTTTGGGATTTTTAAGGTAATGAAATAATACATTTTTTTTTTTTTAACAGAAACGTTTTTTTATTGTAACAAAAACAAAACAAGACAAAAAGTAAAACAAAAACAGCGGTACAGCATAAGGGTACATTAGTGAGGTATTCAATACATTGAGATTACAGGAATGGTCATAGAGTAGTTGGTGATGCTGGTCATTGTGAGATCTAGGATGGGCATCAGAGTGAGGTGATTCCAATATGTAGATAGTTCAGTTTGGGAGGTGCAAACCGTGATTGGGGGGGGCTGTTCCATGAGGGTCTAGGAGGTGTTGAGATCACATTCAGTTTGTCCTGTGTCATTGGCAGTCGGCCTTTAACACTTTGGAGTAGGAGGAGGTAGATGGGTGGAGGTATCAGTTCTTGAGAGCAGGGGAATGTAAGGAAACTAATAGGAGAGGGTATGCTAGTCATGTAAATATGAGTATGTCAACAGTCCTTAGGGGGTGAGAGTAGGCTAAGACCAATGAGGATTTCTTGATATGCTGTAAATTAGCAGAGACTTATCACACATTTATGGAAGGTCCCTGCCCTCTAATCTTCTATTATCATTTATATCACTATACAATGAGCGATCTAGCGGTTACCCATGATTTCCAGATTTTATCAAATTTTTGGGGGCATTTTCGACCCATATACGTTCATTTGTACAGAGGTAGTGCAGAGTCTACCATTGTTCGCCATGGGTCATCGTGGGGGGGGGGGGGGGGGTCGTCGTTAATTTCCAGTGTTGCAGTAAAGCTTTCTTTGCATAGAAACACAGATAAAACAGTAGCAATTTAGCATGCATTGAATGTGTCACTAATTCTGTGATGCACAGAAGAAGAACCTTAGGGGTCCATTGATACTGAAAGGTTGGTAGCAGTGTTAATCTCCGCGACCACTTCCCTCCAGTATTCCTGGATGATGGGGCAGTCCCAGAAAACATGGTAAAATGTTCCTATTGTGTGTTGGCATTTAGGGCACATTTCTGATTGCGTAGGATAGATCCGGGCTAGTCTTTGAGGGGTATAATAGGCCCTGTGCAGAAACTTCAGTTGAATAAATCTATCTTTAGCAGAGATTACTGTTGGCAGGGGCGTTGCTAGGTCTACAAAAGATCTGGGGCTAGAGCCCATAGCAGCGTAGTAAAGAAAGTCATACGCTTGGGTGGGCATACAGATGTATATAATATACGTGTGTGTGTGTGTATATCCCCAGAAAGCCTCCCCCTTGCATCAGGGTGCCCAGAGAGCCCCCCTTACATTAGGGTCCCCAGAGAGCCCCCCTTACATTAGGGTCTCCAAAGAGCCTCCCCCTTAAATCAGGGTCCCCAGAGAGCCCCCCACTTACATCCGGGTCCCCAGAGAGCCCCCCACTTACATTAGGGTCCCCAGAGAGTCTCCCCTCCCCTTGGGGACCCCTGCAGAGACTCGGGGCTATGGGCCCCAGATTCGGGGATATAGCCCCAAAAGCCACCCCCTAGCGACACCACTGACTATTGGTATATACTGTTGTAATGTCAGTTCCCAATCTTCCTCCGATAGGTCGGGGATGTCCATCCTCCAGACCCGTTGTAAGGGGGGTTCTCCTTCTGCGTCTCCACAGGTGAGGCGGAGATATACGGAGGATAACATTCTATCTATTCCACGGGAGATGAGAAAGCTCTCTATCATGTGCGGTTCTACGGAGGTTGCCCTGGGAAACTGTGCCTGCGCAGCGTGTTTCAGCTGTAAATAGCGGAATAGTATCCACGAAGGGGGCTGATATGCTGCGCATAGTTCTGGGAAGGGAAGTAGCTTCCCGGTAGGCATAATCTGCTGTATCTTCACTATCCCAAACCTGGCCCAGACACTAGGGTCCGGGATAGATCTGAAATGCGAAAGTTTGGGGTTACCCCATAGTGGGATATGAGGGGAGATGGAGTCAGGTGCGGCAGCGGCCGCAGTGACTTTCTCCCATACCTGGACTCTTGTACGCATTGGGAGGGTTGCTTGCAGGCTAGCTTTAGTTCCTCTGTAAATTAGATTGGTTAGAGCTGAGTAGGAGCCCATAATAGCAGCTTCAAGATTTACCGCGCGGTTGGATCTGGTCTGTTTAAACCACCAGCGAACAGTGACCAGCACTGCCGCCCAGTAGTATTTCCTAAAGCATGGTAAAGCTAGACCACCAGAGGATAGAGGGAGTTGTAGTTTGCGTTTCGCTATTCTGGGGGTTTTCCCGCCCCAAATAAAGGAGGATACTATTCCATCCAGTCTTTGAAAGAAGGAGACAGGGATGGGGACTGGGGTGTTTCTAAAAAATGTATAGGAATTTAGGGAGAAACGTCATTTTTAATACATTCACCCACCCCACCGGTGTTAAGGGGAGCGTTTTCCAGGCTTGGCATTTTAAGATCAGGGTCTGAGAATGAGGGAATGAGAGTCATCGCCGAGATACAAAAGAGTGTCGTCCGCGTATAGTGATATCCATTCTGCTAACAGGCCCACTTCTAGTCCCTTCACCTCATTTGCCGATCAGAGTAGTATAGCCATGGGCTCCATAGCCAGGGCAAAAAGCCCCGGGGACTATGGGCATCCTTGTCTTGCCTCTCTACATAGTTGAAAGGGGGGGGATAGCATACCACCAGCGCTCACTTGAGCCATAGGTGATCTATACAGCAGCTTGCTTCAGCTAATAAATTTTGATCTAAACCCAAATTTGGCCATTTCCTGCCACAGGAAGTCCCATTCTACTGAATCAAAGGCCTTCTCTGTGTCTAATGAGGCCACCGCCCCACTAATGTTTTGGTCACGGAAGGTTGCTATGTTGGTGTGGAGCCTACGAATATTTATATCTGTACCCTTGCCGGCATCCCGTCTGGTCGCCATGAATTAGGGAGAGTATCACTGCGTTCAACCTATTGGCCAGGATCTTAGTCAGGATTTTGGTGTCCACATTGAGCAAAGATATGGGCCGATAGGATGAATACAGTTCTGGATCCTTCCCGGGTTTAGGTATCACGACAATCACAGCCTCCATCATGGAAGCCGGAAGGCACTGTTGCTACAATGCTTTAGTGAGTGTGGAGTAATAATATGTGCCCACTACTTCTAGGTTAGTCTTGTAAAACTCCGTAGGGAGTCCATTGGGGCCCGGGGTCTTGCCTGCTTGTAGAGGTTTAATAGCTCCTTGGACCTCTTTCAGTGTAATGGGATTCTGACTAGCCGTATTTGTTAGGGTTGGGAATTCCATTGTGTGGAGAAATGACTCTAATACCGCGTACACATGAACGGAATTTCGGCCCGCAAAAGACCAATGAGAGTTTTTCTTGGGAAAAATGCGACCGTGTGTATGCTCCATCGGTCTTTTGCTGGCAGAATTCCAGCCGGCAAAAGATTGAGAGCATGCTCTCAATTTTTCGGTCGGGAAAAGTTCCTATCTGAAAATGCGATCGTCTGTGGCAATTCCGACGCACAAAATCCCTACGCATGCTCGGAAACAATTCGACGCATGCTCGGAAGCACTGAACTTCATTTTCCTGGCTCGTTGTATTGTTGTACATCACCGCATTCTTGACGGACATAATTTCAGCGAACATTGCGTGACCGTGTGTCTGCAAGGCAAACTTGAGCGGAATCCCGTCGGAAAAGCCGACAAGAAAAACGATCGTGTGTACGTGGCATTACTTTTCTGGAGAGTGTGTTACTCTGGATGTGTAGAGATGCCGATAGTACTGCTCAAATCTGGTATTAATTGTTATAGGGTCCAACAGCAAAGTACCATCTTCATCTCTAATGTTTGCTATGCAGGAACTCCCCGACCGTTCAGTTGCCAGCCAGGCCAGTAGTCTACCTGACCGCTTGCCCTGCTCGAAGATGCGCTGGGTCTGAGCGAGGAGGAAACGATGGCAAGAAGCAGCGCGAAGAAACGGCAACTCTCTGTAGGCAGTAAGCATGTCAGCGTGTGATCCTTGGTCAGGGGATTCTGCATACCGAGTCTTCATTCTCAAAGCCCGTCTGTCAGCCTATGATAGTTCTAATCTGGATTCTTTCCTAACTTTGGAAATATTGAACTGATATCTACCTCTGGCATACGCTTTAAACGTATCCCATACCATGGCTGGGGGACCCGAGTGGTTATTATGGGTCCAGTAGTCCCCAAGTTCAGATAGCATTAGTGGTTCAATCTTTTCTTCTGTGATCCAGTACCTGGAAAGTCTCCAAATTCCCATTCCAGCTACTGAGTCTGTGTTTAGGTCCAGCATGACTGGAGCGTGGTCTGATATGCCACGTGGTAGAAGGGCCACCACACTTACCCTGGACAGCAAAGGGTCGCTAACATAAATTAAATCTATGCGAGACAGTGTCGCATAAGTTGCAGAGTGACATGTAAATTGTTTGCCATGTGGGTATTTAATAGGCGTTAATAGGTGTAAGCGGGAATGCACTGTACCGCATAGGGACTCACCCACCAGAGAAAGGAAAGCAAGGTGTCGTGGCTTCTATAGACTCAGCGCTGCGGGAGGGTCTCCAGCCAGTTGGCAGCTTCTTCAGGGAGTGTAAAAAAGCGGTACGACTCCCCGTCTTGGACCCATAGCCGGGCAGGAAAAAGCATGCTGTATTTCAGGCCTTTTTGGCGTAGGGCCAGTTTCACTTGGTCAAATGACTTGCGCTGTTTTTGCATCTCCACTGAGAAATCTGGGAAGATCATCAGGCGGGTTCCCTCAAATCATAGGGCATCAATCTTCCTACTTTCTCGTAGCACAACGTCCCTGTCGCGGAAGTTCAGAAGTCGGAGGATAAATGTGCGCGGTGGGGCTCCTGGGGCACCCGGCATCCTATGGGCCCGCTCCACCGCGAAAAACAGCGAGAACGCCACCTGGGGAAACAGCTGACGGAGGAGACGTTCGGTGAACGCGGCGGGGTCAGGATCTTCTGATCTCTCTGGGAGACCGATGATACGAAGGTTGTTCCTCCGGTTGCGGTTTTCCGCGTCTTCAGCACGGTATTCAAGGGCTTTGACTTTTGTAGTGAGGGTGTGGAGAGAGAGGATGTGTGATCTCTTAGTACATCTTCAGTATCTCCTACCCGGCGCTCGACCTCCGTCATTCAGGCCCTTGTCCATGTCTTTCCGGATAAGACCCATCTCCAGCTGCTTGGTGTCAATTTTCCCGGTTAGCGTGGTTTGGCAGGTATTTATTGCCTGCATCAGAGCGTTGAAGTGATCTTGGTCCTGGTTCTCTGGTCCGCTTCTTCAGTTTGGGACGCCATGTTGGAGACTTTGCTGGGTCCGGCTTTTCCACCAGGAGGTTGAACGCGGGCCGGGGAGGGTTTCTGGGGGTTCTCAGCTGCACTTCTATATGTTGACAGTACGTAATTCCGCAGGAAAACAGGATAATTAGCAGGCAGGGTGACGGAGCTCCTCAACTATGCCTCCACTACGGTCTCCATCTTGGACACGCCCCCGAAATAATACATTTAGGCCTCTTTCACACGGGGCAGATCAGTCATGATCCGCCCCGTGAACATCCGCTTGCTCAGCGGGGATCGCTCCGCCGATCCCCGCTGAGCAGGAAGATGACAGGTGCATCGCTGCACGCTGTGCAGCGACGGACCTGTCAGAGCGCCGCTCTCCCCTATGGGGGGATCGGATGATGACGGTCCGTAGTGTCCGTCGTCATCCGATCCGATCCGAAAACGGAGGGAAAAGTAGGTTTTTCCTCCGTTACACTTTTCGGATCGGAGCGGGTCGGATGTCAGCGGACATGTCACCGCTGACATCCGACGCTCCATAGGGATGAATGTATGTCCGTTCTTCATCCGAAAACGGAAGGATGAAAAACGGACATACGGATCCCTCGTGTGAAAGAGGCCTTAGAAAGAAGTTCTATTTATAAGAAAATGTATTTTGACATTTAGATGGTGAATAATTAGAAAAATTCAACATGTTGCATAATTATACAAAAGTTAAAAACATTGCATGATGTATTAGATTGAGTTGGAAGTGGTGTTTCCCAACTACTTGCTGAACTACCCCCAGTGAAAACCAGATGGTGAAGAGTAGAGGGATACCCACTGCATTTCGAATAATAAATGCATAAGCAAGATCTTCATCAGGGATTTATACCACTTCTGAAAATACAAAATATTACATTTTAGAATTCATATAAGTACCATGTGTAGTATATATTTTTCAATTACTGAAAATAATTACTTAGTTATTGAAAATATATACAGTACTACACATGGTACTTATGGATTCTAAAATGTAATATTTTGTATTTTCAGAAGTGGTATTTATTATTCTAAACGCATTGGATATCCCTCTACTTTTCACCATCCGGTTTTCACTAGTGGTTCAGCAAGTAGTTGGGAAATGCCACTTCCAACTCAATCTAATACATCATGCAATGTTTTACATTTTTGTATAATTATGCAACATGTTGATTTTTTTCTAATTATTTATCTATCTATCTAAATGTCAAAATACATTTTCTTATATATAGAACTTCTTTCTAAATGTATTATTTCATTGCCTTAAAATTCCCAAACTAGAGGTTTTCAATTGTTTCCTGTTATCATAGGGATGATGGCAATTACACACCTAGTCACATGAGCCGTTTCATTTTCCTGTTTGTGAACTCCTAATGTGATCTGACCACTATATATTCCATTACCATGTATACGTCACCTCCAACAAAACCTCCAACAAAACCCACCACTTTGTTGAATCTCTTTTAATCCACACATGTACGTATGATGTATTCCCCAAACGGTGACAACACTGTCCTGTGGTGTCACTGCAGAATGGACAGCATTGTCACCTTATAACAGGAACTGGAAAAATACCAGATCTACTGGCAGGATCGGTGGGTAATAAAACTATATTACAGAGGGACGCAGAAAAAACAGACTGATGTGTTAATGCTGGCGAAAGCTAGATATGTCTTTTATTTTGCTATAGTTCCACTTCTAGGGCTTGTCCACGCCAAGTGCAGTGAGGGAACCCATGCAAAATTGTTCGCTTTTTGCACAGAAACATACTGCTTTCAGCAGACGTGCGCTGGTGTCTTTAATTCTTATTGGCACCCCTATGCATCTAGCAAATTCAGGTGTGTTTGCAGCCACCAAATTTCAGTACCATGTGGTAGGGTGCGGCGCAAATTGTAAATCATGTCTGTGCCAATTTATGAATATTTTTGTAGTATAATCCAATTCTTGGGGAAGGGGGGAGTGTCCAGTAGGTGGCTGAGGAGGGCATAAATAGTATGGGGACTGGAGCAGCAGGGAACTTGTCCAGGAGAAGAAGATCCCAGCCTGAAGGACTGCTGCCCTTCTGGGCAATGTAGTTGAAGTTTGCAGGAGTTCATTGAGGTCCTAGCTCAGTGGGAGCTGGGGGCCTTTTTTTTGGAATCATCGAGGTCTCAGCTCTCCTGTTTCAAGTTTTACAAGCTAATACCAATGGCTCTGGGTCCCCCCCCCCTTTTTTCCTTCTTCTTTCCCCTTTCCTTGCACTGTATCTGCTTTCTCACCACCTCCCTTTCTGGCTGCCTCTTAATATTTTCCTCACATGTTCTTATGACGTTTTTTGACCCAAAAAGTTGTTCAGGTTGATGGCCTGCGCCGTGTGGCCAAACTGTTCAATCCTTGAAATGTTGCTCATTATACAGTCATGTATGCACCCACCTTTTTCAACAATTGTTACTTAAAGGTGTAAGAGATTTTCATTTATATATTACTGTACAAGGCCCCCTGCGTGGGCAACTCTTGCATTGTACTTCTTTTGATTTTCAATAAAAATTATTGTACCAGAAAAACTGTTCAAAGAAGTTCCACCTAGTGAAGTGTGTCCTCCTGTTACAAGTCAGCATTTTTGGGGTATCCCATACCACCCGTTTCCCTCTCCTCTTTCAAGTTCTACAAGCAATAAATATTAAAAAGACATCCCCTAAGCCAGAGATATGAAACTCAATTTCATTGCAGGCTGTATCAGTAGTATGATGATTCAGCCAACGGGCCTTGTGTTTGACATATGTTCCCTAGGCTGTTTAATGGAGCCAAAGTGAATGGACTGTTGCCTGTGTGGTTGGTGCCTTCTGCACTGTTTGGCGAAGAACCAGTTAAAATCAACTACTCCTATGGGGTAGCGCTACATGTGCACTGACTGTGTAGATGTTGGACTGAGTGGACAGTATCGTGTGTTTCTGTTCTACATCTCAGTGTTGGCCCCATAGCTGGAAATTTCCCTCATTGGGGGTCATTTTGTAGAGTCTACCTGACAAGGATCTTATATGCCCATGGGGCCTCATCTGTACAGAGTACTGCAGTGGAAAAAAGGAGGTATTGTCTATAGCAGGGGTCTCCAAGCTTTCTAAACAAAGGGCCAGTTTACTGTCTTTCAGAGTTTTTGGGGGCCGGACTGTTGGCATTAGGAGTAGAAATGGTCCCTGAGAAAAAATAATGCCCCATACTTTGTTTCAGTGGGAGTAATTATGTCCCATCGTTTGTGTCATTGGGATAAACTGTGCCTCATCATTGGTGTCAATGGAAGGAATTGTGCCACATTGTTGATGTCATTGGGATAAATTGTGCCCCATCATTGGTGTCTTTTCGAGGAATTTTGCCCCATCGCTGGTGTCATTGGAAGGAATTGTGTAAGGAATTGTCCCCCTAGGGCCGGATAAAAGCAAGCAAAGGGCCACATCTGGCCCTCGGATCGCAGTTTGGAGACCACTGGTCTAAATTAGTAACCAATAGGGCTTTTATTTTCTAGTCAGCAGGTTATGAGCAAAAGTTCCTCAGCAGGTTCTTAAAGCTGAACTCTGGACACAAAAACTTGAATTGCTTAGGAGTCCCGCTCAGGCAACCATAGCCCTATGAGGTGGAAACCACTGTGAGGATGCAGGCTGGAAGCGGGTCTGTGCTAACTGAAGGCACACTGCAGAGCTGAAGAGATATATCGGCAGCCGCACACCATTCCTGGACATAAAATCAGTAAAAGCAGCCTCAGCTTGCTCCATCCAAACCACGCCCCCAGCGCAGTGCACCCAGTCCCGAGAGTTAATCACGATTAAGCCCTAAGGGGTGGGGCGAAACATGTTGGGGGCATGGTCAAGAGAGGGTGTCTACGTTCCCACATACAGTGGGACCATGGAGAACAATCATAGCCACCCTCTAACAAGGGAGTCCGATCACAACAGCAAAACAAAGGAATTGGGGATCTGGAGGAGGCTAAGAGCAATAGAAAGGACTTTTCTGAGTTAAGAATACATACGGGAACATAATTATTCTTTTCAAATGCCGAATTTAATGTCACTTTAATGATGAAGTCACTTTACGTCTTGCCATATTTTGGAATGTTATGTAATTGCTTCTCAGTAACAAATCTATTTTTCCCCCACCCAGGTCATGTGATCTCTTCTGAACGACAAGGATGGTTTCCACCATGTGATTTGAACAACCTGCGCATGTGATGAGGCAGAGAAAAAGCACAAACCCTACAGAGATGGCAAAAGTAAGTGGTCACCATTTCTGTCACTTTAAGGGCAATTCCACTAAAATAAGGAAAGTAGGGATCCTGGTGGAAAAAGTGCAATGTGTGTTGCACCTTCAGTCCTCATCCTTCCAATCAATCTGCCATTGTAGCACCTTTTTTCTATTTTTTTGGTAAAAAAAAAAAAAAAAAAGAATATTTTGCCTATTTTTTGTTTCCAACAAATTTGACTAATTATGAAGCTCTGAGCAGTTTTCTTCTTATTTTAACTACGGTAGAAGTAGGCTGGTTGTATGCAAGTTGATTAATAGATTGCCTTACCTACAACCAGCCTGCCTATACATGTATTGAAATTCAGCTGGCCCCTGCTGAACCAGCCAAGTTTCAATCCATGTATTTTCAGCTTAAAGTAGAACTATAGACACAACTCTTTCCTGTTGCTTCCATGGCAGCATACATGTGATAGTAGCCCTGCCTACTTCCGCCCAGAGGACCAGTGCATAGCTACAAAGAGTTAACACCCACACATCCATTCCCTTTTTTTGTCCTCACGGAACTCACAGCCAGTGTGAAGAGAAGAAACTCTTACCTGCCACCTTTGGTGGTTTTCTGTGCAGGTTCAGCCTCTCCTGTAGCGCAGTCTCTGCCCGTGGGATGCTAAATGCTCTGATAAAGCAGGGAACCCCTTCTGTGGATCTTTTGGGGTGACAATTGGGTGCTTACTACATACAGCAGTGCAGCCAGGGCTATGTTCCTCAGAAGAGCTGTCAGTGTATGGAGCCTGCCTCCCAGAAGTGAGCAGATCCATGGAACTGTGACACCACATTTCCAAGATAAGTATGTTTTCTCATTTTTTGGAATTTATCTGGGAATGGCCTCATAAGTTGCGTGTTACATCTCCTTTTGGATGGGCTGCAGTTGCACCGTGTTCCAGTGTGCATTCTAGTGGCAATTGTGGAAGGAAAAGCTAAGTTGTCTACATTCAAGGGAATGATGTATTATTAGGCTGAACATGTGGTTCCTATAGGTAAAGGTCATCAGACCAAGTAGGTATTTTGCTGCTAAAAGAGTGCAATTAGGTGCTAACTGCCCCCCCCCCCCCAGGACCACCTTAAAGAGGCAGAGCTCTCCTGCCCATAGATTTAAAGGGGTTGTAAACCCTCATGGGTTGTACCTTAATGCTTTCTATGCATTAAGTTAAAAAACCTGTGGTGCTGCAGCCCCCCCCCCCCGAGCCCCCGTTTTACTTACCTGACCCCGATCCTTCGCCGGAATGAGCACACCAGCTCTAACTGGTGTCCTGATTGGATAGATTAATAGCAGTGCAGCCATTGGCTCCCACTGCGCCGGGGGGCGGGGCCGAGTCCTGCATTCTGTGTGAATGGACACAGATGCGGGACTCGGGAGTGCGCCCGCGAGGGTGTCCGCCAAGGAGAGCACTTCTCCAACGTGGACACTCGATGCGGGGAGGAGCCAGGAGCGCCGCTGAGGGACCCCAGGAGAGGAGATTCGGGGTGCAAAACGAACTACACAGTGGAGGTAAGTATGGCATTTTTTTTTGTTTTTAAAAAGCGAGGGTTTACAGCCCTTTTAATTTCCAAATACGGAAAGGTTTCTTCACAGTAAGAGCTGTGAAAATTTTGAATAGACGCCCTGAAGAGCTGGTTCTGGCCAGTTCAGTAGATTGTTTTAAAAAAAGGCCTGGATTCTTTCCTAAATGTACATAATATAACTGGGTACTGACATTTATAGGTAAAGCTGATCCAGGGAATATCTCATTGCCTCTCTGGGGATCAGAAAGGATTTTTTTCCCCTTCTTTGAGTAAATTGGATCGTGCTTTGCTGGGGTTTTTTGCCTTCCTCTGGATCCACTGTGGGTATGGGATTGTGTATATGAGATTGTATTTGTAACACCCTTCTTGGTAGGTGCTAGAGAGTGTATATAGTTTTGCCTTCCTCTGGATCCACTGTGGGTATGGGATTGTGTATATGAGATTGTATGTGTAACACCCTTCTTGGTAGGTGCTAGAGAGTGTATATAGTTTTTGGATTTTCTACTTAACAAATTAGGTGCTGTCTGCTTAAAGGAGAAGTCCAGCCTGAGCTCGTTTGGCTGGACTTCTCCTATGGGTCACAGGAGTGCAATTCGTTTTGCACTCCCGTGACCCATTTCAGCAGAGAGTGGGCTGAAGTCCACTCGCCGCTGACGTCGCAGGAATCAGTCCAGGCACCGCGTCATCCCGACAATAGAGTCTGGATCCTCCAGGTGCCTGGACTGATAGGACTGAGCGAGCTGCTGAGAGACTGAAACGGCTGCCTCACAGCGCCGCGCTCCAGTGAGCATGGAGGAGCAGAGCAGGAGAGCTGCTGATTAATAAGGATGAGCTCAGGCGTGTTCACAACTGCACGTAGAGAGCCAGCCAGGAAGTCGGCACTGCACAGCGCTAATCACAGGCAGTTGCGAACACGCCTGAGCTCATCCTTACTGATTGACAGTCAGCAGCTCTCTGCTCAGGGAGCTGACAGAACTGGGCCATCAGCGTTGTTTGGTGGCTCGGTTCTCAGTGCAGAGGCGCCGGGGGACAGGTGCATCATCAGATCGATGCTGCATCCACCTAAGCAGGGGCGTTGCTAGGTCTGTAAAGATCTGGGGCTAGAGCCCATAGCAGCAGTCACCAACCTTTATGCAGGCTTCGCGGGCAAAGGCTGGTGTTGGCATTTCAATTATCATGGCACCATGGTTGATATGGTGTCAGGGTGATCGAAGCGCATTGTTTCTATTGTTACATTCTAATATATAATGAAGTGGTTTAACTCACAATAATGCAGAATCAGTGGGAGCCCTGGGCGTGTCACTTGCCACATCTCATGCCACCAGATGCGGCATGTTTAGGATGTGGAATTCCCTTCCACAGGTGGTGGTCTCAGCGGGGAGCATTGATAGCTTCAAGAAACTATTAGATAATCACCTGAATGACAGCAACATACAGGGATATACAATGTAATACTGACACATAATCACACACATAGGTTGGACTTGATGGACTTGTGTCTTTTTTCAACCTCACCTACTGTGTAACTATGCAACTTACCATCGTCGCTTGTCACCAGATGCAGCTTTTTAACTTGCCACCATCACCTGCCACTAGATGTGGATTGTCACTTGCCACATCACTTGCCACCATTTGCAGATTGTCACTTGCCACGTCACCTGCTACCATTTGCAGATTGTCACTTGCCACGTCACTTGCCACCATTTGCAGATTGTCACTTGCCACATCACCTGCCACCTGATGCGGATTGTCACTTGCCATGTCACCTGCCACCATTTGCAGATTGCCACGTCACTTGCCACCATTTGCATATTGTCACTTGCCACGTCACTTGCCACCATTTGCAGATTGTCACTTGCCACCATTTGCAGATTGTCACTTGCCAGATCACCTGCCACCTGATGCGGATTGTGACTTTCCATGTCACCTGCCACCATTTGCAGACTGTCACTTGCCACGTCACCTGCCACTAGATGTGGGTTGTCCCTTGCCACGCCAGCCAGTGCCACCAAATGTGCATTGTCGCAGCATTGGTGGCAGGCTGGCAGCACTGGTCCATTTAGTGGGGGCAGGAGAGTGGAGATGCGGGCCGGGCAGTGAGAGATGATGTAATCTCTCTGCTACACCTCCGACATTGAAGAGGCCCACACTGTGAGGGCGGAAGAGCGCTGATGTGTGGCGAGCAATGTCATCTCTCTGCTCCCCGCCGCACATCGCTCCCACATTGAATTGTGAGGGCGGAAAAGTGGTGACGTGAAGCGGGCGGAGAGAGATGATGTCATCTCTGCTGGTCTGCCCACTCGTCTCTCTCCTCCACCTCTAATGCAGCCCGCCCGCCGCAGACTCGGGGCTATGGGCTCCAGATTCGGGGCTACAGCATCAAATGCCACCCCCTGGCGACACCTATGCATCTAGGTAAGTATTAATCTAAAAAAACAAACAAAAGAAACATACTTCTCTTTTAACAGAGAGCAGTGATTGATTAGTGAGGTCTGCTCGGTGTGCTCTGGGTGCGGCTCATACTGTCTTGATGGTTTGCACTGATCCAATAGCAAGAAGGCATATTGGAGAGTGTGAGGAAACCCTGACAGAGGAGAGCATGGATGTAGATACAGCCCTGGACAATTATCAGGGTTAGGTGCCCCATTGCATGCTGGGTGACTGTATTTATATTGTAAGAGCACATGGGCTCGGGGGTTTCTGTCCAGCCCACCTCTGAGGAGAGAGGTTCTGTGGGGGAGGAGGCGGCTGCCTCTCCCCAGCATGGAAGGACATGGTGCAGATCTGGGGGCCTGAAGGCTACAACCCAGGGTTCTAGAAGTCCCTGGATCTGGTCTTTCGTCATTGGTATAGTGTACCTTGGAAGTTGGAAGGAGGCTACCAGCTGTCCCGGGACATTGTGTGAGTACAGACCCTGAAGGGATCCTTGAGACTGAGTATGTTGCTGAAATCTCCCTCTGGGTCCTAGAAGTCCACATATTGGGTGTGTGAGCTAAAGCAGTGGTCCCCAACCTTTTTGGCACCGGGGACCGGCTGCGTGGAAGAAAATTGTGCCAAGGCCCGGCAAGAGGGGGGGGGGAATGTACGCACATGCGGGGGGAGGAGTGAATTTTGCGGGCAATTTATCGGGGCAATAGCTGGTGTTCTGCTGTTGGTACTTCAATCATCACGGCACCATGGTTGTTATGGTGTCAGAATGAATGAAGCGCATTATTTCTTATATTACATTGTAATATAAATGAAATAGTTCAACTCACCATAATGCAGAATCAGTTGGAGCCCTGAGTGTGTCACTTTCCACGTCGCCTGCCACCAGATGAGGAATGCCACTTGCCGCGCTGCCTGCCACCAGATGAGGAATGCCACTTGCCACGCTGCCTGCCACCAGATGAGGAATGCCACTTGCCGTGCTGCCTGCCACCAGTTGAGGAATGCCACTTGCCAAGTCACCTGCCTGTGCCAACCAGATGAGGAATGCCACTTGCCACCAAATGAGGAATGCCACTTGCCACGCTTGCCTGCCACCAGTTGTGGAATGCCACTTGCCACGTCACCTGCCTGTGCCACCAGATGAGGAATGCCACGCTGCCTGCCACCAGATGAGGAATGCCACTTGCCACGCTGCCTGCCACCAAATGAGGAATGCCACTTGCCATGTCACTTGCCTGTGCCATCAGATGAGGAATGCCACTTTCCACATCACCTGCCAGTGCCACCAGATGAGCATTTTCACGGCATTGGTGACACTGGTTCAGTGATCATTCTTGAGTGAGGGCAGGAGAGCAGAGATGCGGGGCGGTCGGTGAGAGATGATGTCATCTCTCTGCTTCCTGCCCGCACCTCCGACATTCTGTATGCTGTGAGGGCAGAAGAGCGGTAATGCTAGGCGGGCAGGGAGAGATGGTGTCATCTCTCTGCTCCCCGCCGCACCGCCGACATTCCTCACGCTGTGAGGGCGGAAGAGCAGTGATGCTAGGTGGGTAGAGAGAGATGTCATCTCTGCTCGCCAGCCTGCTTCCCTCACGGTGACTCAAAATGTCATGCCGCCTGCCGCGGCCCGGCTGCAAAGACGCCACGGCTGGTAGTGGGCCGCGGCCCAGGGGTTGACGACCCCTGAGCTAAAGGAGACACTGGCTGGTGTCTTGAAGACTTGAGCTTAATGACAAAGTCCGCTGAGTCTCTTCTCTTAAAGAGGGACTTGTTCTTCCATACAGACGTTGTATGGTTCAGCAGATCATTTCCTTCCACAGTATTACACAGATAGAAATGTCCTCACCTGTGAATAGTTAATTTGGAGTATCCTGCTAATTCCCTTCTCCTATCCAAGTTCTCCAAATAAAATATAAAAACAAAATCCCCTATACTGGTCATTGGAGACAACGAGCGTGTGCACCTGGCTGTGTGAGATATTGTGTAACTGGCTGCAGGATAATCGGTGGGAAGCCCAGGGATAAGGATGAGCTGCGGCGTGTTCGCACAGCCCACGTGCCGAGCCCGCCAGGAAGTCGGCGCTGCGCTAATCACAGGCAGTGAGACATTGTCCCGATCTCGGCAGCTGCGCATCAGGACAATTTCTCACTGCTTGTGATTAGCGCAGCGCCGTGCCGACTTCCTGGCGGGCTCTGCACGTGGGCTGTGCGAACACGCCGGAGCTCATCCTTACCCAGGGACAAGTATTCCAGCAGTTCCTGCGGGAGCAGTGCTACATATCCCCACCCCCCTTTTATTAGTTGAACTAGATGGACTTGTGTCTTTGTTCAACCTGACTAACTATGTAATCCTTATCCCCTCTATCCAAAACTAAAAAAAGTTTTGCCTTTAGGCCTCCTGTACACGGCTGCTGGTAAACGGACCTTCAGAGGCAGTTGGATGCTTTTTTCCGCAGCCCCTGAACTCATCCAATGTTATCTTATGTGTGCATGTACACAGGTTCGTTTAAAGAGGAAGTAAAGCCTCTTAAAAAAAAACAAAAAAAAAAACACCCTGCAAGGCAAAGGCATAATGAGCTAGTATAGCATAGCATACTAGAATTACTTACCTGAGATCGAAGCCCCAACATCGGCCCTCGTTCGCCTCCTCCGAAGCCGCCATCTATACCGGAGTGACTTCCGGGTATCGCGGTGTGACTGGCCAGAGCCACGATGACGTCACTCCCGCGCATGCACGCTGGTGCCACCACTAACGGCATGATCGCCATTAGAAACGGCACGCTTGGTGTGCCTGCGCCCGATGTTTTTTTCTCAGTTTAGGCCGATATGTATTCTTCTACATATTTTTGGTAAAAAAAAAAAAAAAAAAATCACAATAAGCGTATATTGATTGGTTTGCGCAAAAGTTATAGTGTCTACAAAATGGATAGATTTATAGCATTTTTATTAATTGTTTTTATTAGTAATAGCAGCAATCTGCGATTTTTATCATGACTGCGACATTATGGTGCCTATCGGACACTTTTGACACTATTTTGGGACCATTGTCATTTATACAGTGATCAGTGCTATAAAAATGCACTGATTACTGTATAAATAACACTGGCAGGGAAGGGGTTATACATAATAGGGGGGTGATCAAGGGGTTAAGTGTGTCCTAGGGAGGTGTTCTAACTGTGGGGGGGGATGGGCTACCACTGACATGACAGCGATCACTGCTCCCGATGACAAGGAGCGGTGATCTGTCATGTCACAAGGCAGAACAGGAAAATGCCTTGTTTACATCTCCCCGTTCTACCTCTCCACACCGTAATCACGAGCCGCCTGCAAACATCGAGTTTCCGGGACCCGCGGGCACGCTCCCGCGGCGCACGTCCGATAGGTGGCAAATTTAAAGGGACGTATATGTACGCCCATTTGCCTGCCTCTGCCATTCTGCCGACGTACATCTGTGTGAGGCGGTCGGCAAGCGGTTAAAGGTGTATATAATGGTGTTCCGCGCTTAGGACGGGCTTATAACCGAACTGCAGCCCCCCTAAAAGAGAAAGCACCAATGGTGCAATCCAATAATTGTGTAGTCTAAAGAAATAGGGGATTGGCGCTGTTCACTGATAGAGAATGATAATGAATAAATCAATAAACTATACAAACTGCTAACAAAAGGAAAACATAACCCCTCAATGTTGGGTGGATAAAAAGTGTAACACAATACAAATGATTATTAAAAAATGTGCTAAGAATGGTCAAAGGATGTGCAGAATACCTAAGTTGCAAAAATTGTTGTCACAAAATAAAGTTGGTAAATAAAACACCAAGCATTAACAAAGGTGAATGATCAATCAGGTGTATAAAAAAAAAAAAAAAAAAAAAATTGTATGTGTGCAATGAAAGATATGAGTGGGTATACCTAAAAAAGAGGGCAAAACACCGTGTTGCCCACTAAAAATAAATATGTGTACTGGTAAAGCTGAATCGTGTTGGAAAATTTATATGTGAAAAAATGTGAAAAAATGTAAGAATATATATAAAAAATGTGAAAATATGTATAAAAAGAAAGAACAATCGGCATGTGATGTGCAGACAATCTGAGTGCACAAAAAACAAAAAGGTGAAAAAACCAAAAAGAAAATAAGAGTCCCAGCAACCAGATCAATTATTAAAAAATATATAGAAAGTTTTTATATCCGTGAATAAAAAACAGTTCTTATGCAGCCAGCTGATATATCTTCAAAGGTTGCGGATAGGTCTGTCCCAATAAGTATATGTTGTCCCGTGTGGAGTCCCCTCTAGTGCCCCCACTCACCAGAGTGCCCAACCCCTGCAGGGGTAATGAGCATGTAGATGATCCGATGATCCAAGCGGTTGGTGTCCCCTTCACCACCTAATTTCCACCTGTGTCACCCGATCACGAAGATGGATCCGGATGGCTAACGTAGAGCTTAGCAGCAGATGTGTGAAGCGGTTAAAGGTGCCCTATTTTTTTTTACATTACAAAACTTAAAAATGATAGCAAATGAGGAAAAACCACTCCAGTAGCGACGAACTCTGGTCCTCGCACGCAATTTCTGTCACTGTCTTTCCAGCCTCATCAACAGAAACATCAGGAGCATTTCCTCACATATGCTCATTATGGGATCCATAGTAAAAGCACAGAAATTGAGGTAGATACAAGTACACTGCGGCTCTCTCAGCTGCTGCTACTCAATCTGGTCTCACAGAATGGTTGAAATAGTTAAAGCGGAGTTCCACACAAAAATGGAACTTCCGCTTTTCGGAACCCTCCCCCCCTCCGGTGTCACATTTGGCACCTTTCAGGAGGGAGGGGGGTGCAGATACCTGTCTAAGACAGGTTTTCAGGGCCGGATTAGCCACAAGGCCACCGAGGCCAGGCCTCGGGGCGGCAGTGGTGTAGGGGCGGCGCCGCTCCTGCAGTGACTTCGCGGCCGCCCCCCCCTTTCGTGCTGCCGATCACAGTCTATTATGGGCACCAGTGCCCATAGAAAAGATGGCCGCGAGCCGACCACGAAACTGCGCATGCCCCGTTCCGAAGCCGGCCGGGCTCGTGAAAGCTCGTAAGCGCTCGGCCGGGCGGCGCATGCGCAGTAGCGTGATTGCGCTGCACGGCGCCATTTTTGAAAAAATTGAGAGTAGCAAGTAATGTCAGCGGTGCGGCGGCGGGGGAGAAAGATGACATCTCTCATTGCCCGCACCTCTGTTCCGCCCTCCTCCTTCTGGTGGCAGGCAGCATGGCAAGGGACATCCCAATCTGGTGGCAAGTGACATCCCCATCTGGTGGCAAGTGACATCCCCATCTGGTGGCAAGTGACATCCCCATCTGGTGGAAAGTGACATCCCCATCTTGTGGCAGGCATGGTGGCAAGTGACATCCCCATCTGGTGGAAAGTGACATCCCCATCTTGTGGCAGGCATGGTGGCAAGTGACATCCCCATCTGGTGGCAGGCAGCATGGCAAGGGACATCCCCATCTGGTGGCAGGCAGCATGGCAAGTGATATCCCCATCTGGTGGCAAGTGACATCCCAATCTGATGGCAGGCATGGTGGCAAGTGACATCCCCATCTGGTGGCAGGCAGCGTGGCAAGGGACATCCCCATCTGGTGGCAGGCAGCGTGGCAAGTGATATCCCCATCTGGTGGCAGGCAGCGTGGCAAGTGATATCCCCATCTGGTGGCAGGCAGCGTGGCAAGTGATATCCCCATCTGGTGGCAGGCATAGTGGCAAGTGACATCCCCATCTGGTGGCAAGTGACATCCCCATCTGGTGGCAAGTGACATCCCCATCTGGTGGAAAGTGACATCCCCATCTGGTGGCAGGCATGGTGGCAAGTGACATCCCCATCTGGTGGAAAGTGACATCCCCATCTGGTGGCAGGCATAGTGGCAAGTGACATCCCCATCTGGTGGCAAGTGACATCCCCATCTGGTGGCAAGTGACATCCCCATCTGGTGGAAAGTGACATCCCCATCTTGTGGCAGGCATGGTGGCAAGTGACATCCCCATCTGGTGGCAGGCAGCATGGCAAGGGACATCCCCATCTGGTGGAAAGTGACATCCCCATCTTGTGGCAGGCATGGTGGCAAGTGACATCCCCATCTGGTGGCAGGCAGCATGGCAAGGGATATCCCCATCTGGTGGCAGGCAGCATGGCAAGTGATATCCCCATCTGGTGGCAAGTGACATCCCAATCTGGTGGCAGGCATGGTGGCAAGTGACATCCCCATCTGGTGGCAGGCAGCGTGGCAAGGGACATCCCCATCTGGTGGCAGGCAGCGTGGCAAGTGATATCCCCATCTGGTGGCAGGCAGCGTGGCAAGTGACATCCCCATCTGGTGGCAGGCATAGTGGCAAGTGACATCCCCATCTGGTGGCAGGCAGCGTGGCAAGTGACATCCCCATCTGGTGGCAGGCAGCGTAGCAAGTGACATCCCCATCTGGTGGCAGGCATAGTGGCAAGTGACAAGAGATGGTGGCAAGTGACACGCTCAGGGCTCCCAATGATTCTGCATTATGGTGAGTTGAACTATTTCAGTTTATATTACAATGTAATGATAGAAATAATGTGTTTCAATCATCCTGACACCATAACAACCATGGTGCCGGGGATGATTGAAGCACTAACACCAGCCATTGCCTTGAAAATTTGCCTGCGAAAAATCCTTACCCCTCGCGCACTTACCCTGAAGTATTTTTAGTCTGTACAATTAAAGCCAGTTATTTTCAGTGTTCTCGTGTGTGGAGATATGTTTTTAATTGATCTATTGTAGAAGTCATCGATAAAGGACGAGGTGTGTGTGTGTGTGTGTGGGGGGGGGGGGGGGGCGGCATTGAAGGACCCGGCCTTGGGGCGGCAAAGGGAAAAAATCCGGGCCTCCAGGTATTTGAACCCACTTCCGGCATAGACTCCCATGGGAGTCTATGCCTCTTCCCGTCCCCACCGCGCTGTCTCCTGGGAACACACAGCTCCCAGGGGAGAGCGGGGACCACTTGGGACGCGCAGCGCGACTCGTGCATGCGCAGTAGGGAACCGGGAAGTGAAGCTGCAACGCTTCACTTCCTGATTCCCTCACCTAGGATGGCGGCGGCAGCTACCGAGAACCGAGCGGGTTCTCGGCGTCCCCTGCCGACATCGCTGGACCCTGGACAGGTAAGTGGCCATGTATTAAAAGTCAGCAGCTGCAGTATTTGTAGCTGCTGGCTTTTAATTTTTTTTTTTTTTTTTGGCGGTGTGGGTGAACCCCCGCTTTAAATAATACAGTTTTTTTGTGCTTTGGGAGGGTCTTATGATGTTATCTTAAATAAACGCTCCTAGACGCGAATGCGGCGAAACGTGGCATGCAAACGCGGCTAAACAGTTTTCAAGCTGTCAAAAAAAATCGTTCGGAAGAGGTTGCCTCAGCGTCCTGGGTACATTAGGCCTTAGTTAAAGTAGTAGTAAACCCCGCTTTGTGATTTTTACCTTCAGGTAAGCCTATAATCTCCTATACGTTTTCCTGTTTAGGAGATATTCACACTGGGTGAAGCCGGTGACATCAGCGGCACACGCGCTCTGAAGGTCCGACATTCTGTGCTGAACCTTCAGAGCTTTGTACCGGAGTTGAGCGTGTGGAAGTGACATCATCGTGGGCCCCCGGCCACTCATACAGCCGGAGCCCACAAATCCGGAAGGAAGACTGGGGGGTAGATGGAAACCCTGTCAGCTGGAGGGCTTTGTTCTAAGGTAAGTATTTCATAATTTTCTAGTAGGTGATGCCTAGCCTACTAGCACATTATGCAGTTGCCTTAAAGGGGAAAGTTTTTTTTACTGCTTTGGTTTACAATCGCTTTAAAGTGGATGTAAACCCTCACATATACCCAGTGAAGTGAACAGCTTCAGATGATACACAGGGATGAAACAAATCTCCCTACATAAGTTTTACATGTTTATCTGCTGTCTTCATCTCTATATACTGTTTAGAAAGTGCACATTGTGTTAGAATTTTCACTTCTTTATTCTGCACTGTGGGAGAAGTCTTGGATTACAATGGGAGACAGCTGATTGGAGGAAAGGCACAAAATCCCTTTTGCGTCTATTTCCCAAAGACAACCTCTGGATATGACGCTGAGCACGTGACCTCAACTTCTTTGGTGGACCATGGTGAGGTCTGTTCTGAGTGGAACCTGACCTGTTAAACCGCTGTATGGTCTTGGCCACCGTTCTGCAGCTCAGTTTCCGGGTCTTGGCAATCTTCTTATAGTCTAGGCCATCTTTATGTAGAGCAACAATTCTTTTTTTTCAGATCCTCAGAGAGTTCTTTGCCATGAGGTGCCATGTTGAACTTCCAGTGACCAGTATGAGAGAGTGAGAGCGATAAAACCAAATTGAACACACCTGCTCCCCATTCACACCTGAGACCTTGTAACACTAACGAGTCACATGACACCGGGGAGGGAAAATGGCTAATTGGGCACAATTTGGACATTTTCACTTAGGGGTGTACTCACTTTTGTTGCCAGCGGTTTAGACATTAATGGCTGTGTGTTGAGTTATTTTGAGGGGACAGCAAATTTACACTGTTATACAAGCTGTACACTCACTACTTTACATTGTAGAAAAGTGTCATTTCTTCAGTGTTGTCACATGAAAAGATAGAAGAAAATATTTACAAACATGTGAGGGGTGTACTTACTTTTGTGAGATTCTGTACATTCGATCTGTGCCCTTACCCTACACTGGTTCTTCAGATAATTATTCAGATAATTGCTGAAAGTTTATCACAATTATTGGTTCTCAGCTTGGCTTCCTGTGACTTTATAGAATTCATTGATTATTATTTACCATGCTAGTTTTTATATATTAATAGATATAATGGGGGCTTTGTAGGTTCGGTGTAAGAGTTGCTTGAATTACTTACCTGTCTGTTGTATCATTAACCACTCCAGCTCCGGAAGGTTTTACCCCCTTCATGACCAGGCCATTTTTTGCCATTCAGTACTGGGCCATTTTAACTGAAAATGCAACGCTGTACCCAAATAAAATATATATACATTTTTTTACACAAATAGAGATTTCATTTGTTGGTATTTGCTCTCCACTGGGTTTTTTATTTTTATTATACAAACAAAATAAAGGCCCAAAACTATGAAAACATATTAAACATTTCAGATAAAAAAAATTCTTCATAAATGTTGCTCAAAATGTATTCCGCCACATGGCTTTTGGTAAAAAATCCAAATAAGTGTATATTAATTGGTTGCTGTGAAAGTTATAAGTGTCTACAAACGATGGTATAAATACTGGAATTTCTATTTATTTATTTTTTATACTAGTAATGGCTGTGGTCAGTGACTTATAATGGGACTGTGATAGTGTGGCGGTCAATCTGACACTAAATGACACGGGGGGGAAACTGATTAACTGCCACTGACATCACCAGTGACACTAATACAGTGATCAGTGATAATACTAATGACAGTGGCTGGGAAGGGGTTAACATCTCTGGTAATCAAGGAGTTAAAACGTGTGCATAACCATGTGTAATGTGTTTACAGTAAGCTGCATTTACTAAATCTCCCTTTGTTTCTTATCCCTGCTTCGCAGGGATGAGAAACAGAGAGATCATTCCCTCTGTACAGAGCCCTGTGTTGATTGTCAACACAGGGCTCTGGGCTGTGATTGGACACAGCTGATCAGCAGGGCCTGGCCATGACTCATTGGCCGGGATGTTCCGACTAAGTCCCACTGTGTACAATCAATGCAGAGCTGGCAGGCGGGGGGCGCGCGCCCAAAATCCGGGAAGTGAGCCGCGACGTACAGGTACATTACAGATCCTCTATGAGCTGCCTTGCTGCAGTATATGCACTGCGGCTGCACTGCGGCGGGTCGGCAAGTGGATATGTTTTCAGATGAATAAAGAAAACTTATTTCTGTAACTTCTGGAGTTGGTTGCTTGCCGATCGTATAACTTAGATATATATACGGTGGCAAGGCACCCTGCTGCCCCAGATCACGTTCTTCACCCGGCACTTCCGGTAGGGGGCGTGCGCCGCCAGCAGCCCAGCCGTGCTGCGATTAAAAACAGCAGATGCCGATCAGTGGGTGTCCGCCAATAGATAACCGCCAACACCCGCCGATCGTTCGGAAAACACACAGGACAGGGCTCTGCCTATGTAAACAAGGCAGAGCTTTGTCCTGTCAGCGGGGAAGTAATGGATTTTTTTTTCCCCCTGCAAAGCAGGGAATGAAATCTATTACTTCCCTTAGTGAAAGCAGCACACACTATACACAAACACTGGCTAGGCACACTTTTAACCCCTTGATCGCTCTAAATGTTTAACTCCTTCCTAGCCAGTGTCATTAGTACAGTAACAGTGCATATTTTTAACACTGATCACTGTATTAGTGTCACTGGTTCCAACAAAGTGTCAAAAGTGTCAGTGTCAGAATGTCTGCCTCAATATTGCAGTCATGCTTTAAGTCGCTGATCGCCGCCATTACTAGTAAAAAAAAAAAATTTTGAGTATATATCTCATAGTTTGTAGACACTATTATGCCCTGTACGCACGATCGCACATTCCAACAACAAAATCCATCCGATTTTTTTCGACGGATGTTGGCTCAAACTTGTCTTGGATACACACGGTCACACAAAGTTGGTCGGAAATTTCCGAACGTCAAGAACGCGGTGATGTACAACACGTACGAGGAGCCGAGAAAAAATGAAGTTCAATAGCCAGTGCGGCTCTTCTGCTTGATTCCGAGCATGCGTGGAATTTTGTGTGTCGGAATTGTCTACACACGATCGAAATTTACGCGATCGGATTTTGTTGTCGGAAAATTTTATAGCCTGCTCTCAAACTTTGTGTGTCGGAAATTCCGATGGAGCCTACACACGGTCGGAATTTCCGACAACAAGCTCCGATCGCACATTTTCCGTCGGAAAGTCCGACCGTGTGTACAGGGCATAACTGTTGCGCAAACCAATCAATATACACTTATTGGGATTTTTTACATGTATTTTTTAAATATGTAGTAGAATACATTATTGGCCTAAATTTATAAAGATTTTTTTTTTTAAATGCTTTTATTGGATATGTTTTATAGTAGAAAGTAAATAATATTTTATTGATTATAGTGCAAAAAGAAAAAAGCAGAGGTGATCAAATACCACCAAAAGAAAGCTCTATTTGTGGGGGAAAAATTACCGTATTTATTGGCGTATAACACGCACCCCAAGTTTAAGAGGGAATTTTAGGGAAAAAACTTTAGGAGGGAAGTTTAAGGAAAAAACTTACATTTAAATGCCCATCAATGCAGCCTTATCAGTGTCATTTGCAGCCTTGTCAGTGTAGCCTTGTCATTGCAGTCTTCCAGTTTAAAAATGGCACGGCCGAGATACAGAGCCGGATGTCCTGTGTATCTCGGCGGCTCTCGGGTCCTCTCGGCAGCTCTTGGCCGGTCTGGGGTACTCTTGGCCGGTCTGGGGTACTCTTGGCCGGTCTCGGGTACTCTTGGCCGGTCTCGGGTACTCTTGGCCGGTCTCGGGTACTCTCGGCCGGTCTCGGGTACTCTCGGCCGGTCTCGGGTCCTCTCGGCGGCTCTCGGCGGCTCCCGGCCGCTCTCGGGTCCTCTTGGGCGCTCTCGGGTCCTCTCGGTAGCTCTTGGCTGGTCTCGGGTACTCTTGGCCGGTCTCGGGTCCTCTTGGCCGGTCTCGGGTCCTCTTGGCCGGTCTCGGGTCCTCTTGGCCGGTCTCGGGTCCTCTTGGCCGGTCTCGGGTCCTCTCGGCGGCTCTCGGGTCCTCTTGGCGGCTCCCGGCCGCTCTCGGGTCCTCTTGGGCGCTCTCGGGTCCTCTCGGCGGCTCTCGGGTCCTCTCGGCAGCTCTCGGGTCCTCTCGGCGGCTCTCGGCCGCTCTTGGGTCCTCTCGGTGGCTATCGGCCGCTCCTGGGTCCTCTCGGCCGCTCTCGGGTCCTCTCGGCGGCTCTCGGCCGCTCTTGGGTCCTCTCGGCCGCTCCTGGGTCCTCTCGGTGGCTCTCGGCTGCTCTCGGGTCCTCTCGGCCGCTCTCGGGTCCTCTCGGCCGCTCTCGGGTCCTCTCGGCCGCTCCTGGGTCCTCTCGGCCGCTCTCGGGTCCTCTCGGCCGCTCCTGGGTCCTCTCGGCCGCTCTCGGGTCCTCTCGGCCGCTCTCGGGTCCTCTTGGCTGCTCCTGGGTCCTCTCGGCCGCTCTCGGGTCCTCTCGGCAGCTCTCGGCTCCGCTCACAGTCACGCCCAGTCCCTGTGTTATGTCCATCATAGGGCGGGACTCTGAGGCGAGCCGAGTACACTTGGCTATGTATCTCGGCGGCTCGATCCTCCGCTCACGATCGGCGTATAACACGCACCCGCGATTTTCTCCTGATTTTAAGGTGAAAAAAGTGCGTGTTATATGCCGATAAATACGGTACATACATTTCATTTATGTACAGCGTTGCATGACTGCGCAATTTGTCAGTTAAAGTAACGCAGTGCTTAATAGCAAAAAATGGCCCGGTCGTGAAGGGGTGGGGGGGGGATAAATCTTCCGGAGGTCAAGTGATTAAAGTGGTGTTAAAAATCTGGGGGTCCTAGTAGATCACAGGCTCAGCAATAGCATGCAATGCCAAGCTGCAGCAAGCAAGGCCCAGCAGACTTTTAGCCCGGATTAAAAAGGATATTTACTGCAGAGATAAAACTATAATACTACCAGTTCACAAAACTCTGGTCCGGGCACATCTTGGGTGTGCAGTTCAGTTCTGGTTACTGATTCTCAGGAAGGATGTGCTGGAACTGCAGAGAGTTTAGAGGAGGGCAACAAAACTAATTAGGTGGCTGCAGGACCTCAGTTATGAGGAATGACTACAAGCATTAAACTTGCAGGACACAGACAGCTATTGCTGCAGAACGTCTTCCATTGCTAGGACACAGGCAGCTTCCTTTGGTGCTAGAACCAGTGGTGGTCCGTACATAAGGGGTGCATGGGCGCCCGCCCGCCCCCCCCCCCCCCATGCATCCGGCCCCTAATCTACATACAGGGCGGTGGATGCATGGATTCCAATGGAAGGGTTTTTTTTTGTGAAGCATGTGACTAGAGCCAGAGGCTCTAATAGGCTTTAAAATAGGGTGGACTCGGGGCGCAGAGCACTGCGCCCAAAGCCCACCCAGTTGTGTGACACTTGCGAATGAATATTCGTTATTGTCATGCTAACTCTCCTCCCGGCCAATCAGGAAGCAGGACCTGCTTCCTGATTGGCTAAAAGGCGAAGCTACGCTGGCTGCTGGGAGGAGGAGGGAGGAGACATGAGGAGACACAGAGAAAGCTAGCCGGCCGCCCAGAGGGAAGCCCGAGGGGAAGCTACGCTGGCTGCTGGGAGGAGACGCGAGGAGAGGAGACGCAGAGGGAGCCAGTCACCCGGAGGGAAGCCCGGGGTAAGTGTCGCGGCCGGGTGCACGACCAACCGGGGGGGTGGGGGAGTTGTGGGTGACCCAACTGGGGGGGGGGTCGTGGGTGGCTGTGCACTGTTTGCCGCCAACCCCCCACCCCAAAAAAAAAAATACCACTGGCCGCCAGTAGCTAGAACGCAGGTGGGGTCTCAAGTAGGGCAGGGGAAAAAATCGATTTAAATCTTGAATCCAATTGAGAGGTCAAATCGATTCAAAATTTAAGCAAATCGATTTTTTTAGATTTTGTTTTTTCACCGCGCCGGTCATGAGGAGCTGCGGGCAGGAGTTTTTAGGCAAGGCCGCGGCTTCGGCCTACTCTGCTCTGCCGCGGCCTCATCTAAAAACTGCCTGCAGCTCCCCAGGACACCGCGCCGGTGACACCGCGCCGGTCCTGAAGAGCTGCGGGCAGGAGTTTTTTGGTGAGGCCGCACGCCGCAGACTAGGCCGAAGCCACGGCCTCGCTTAAAAACTCCTGCCCGCAGCTCCTCACGACCGGCGCGGTGTAAAAAAATAAAAAATAAACTTGATTCGAAACGTGAATCGAGTTTTTTTTTTTTTTTTTTTTTTAAGAAAATCCAAGATTTTTTTTTTTTTTTTAAGAAAATCTCCCAGCCCTAGTCTCAAGCATACCACCTAGTATCCCCTATTGCTAGGAGCAGAGGTCTAAAGCCACCTAAATGTCATTGTTGTTAGGATGCAGGTGACTTCTCAAGGAATATAAAGAAAAATGTGTCTGCGCTAGATGAAAGAATCAAAACAGTATATAGATAAGGAAAAAAAATATTTTTGGAAATATACATAAAAATATATAATAAAATATATATTAGATGTGCTAAGTGCCTAAACAAACATATACATAAACAGATGTGATAAAATCAACTACTATTAAATCAGGGATAACTTCTAGTGCATCCAACCAAAGTGCAAAGTGCTATATGAAACCCACAGCATGAGAGTCCAATCAAAAGTGAAACAAAAGCATTCCTCATATGAGTTCTTAAAGTCTGAACAGTGTGAGTTCAGAAATGCAAAAATACATAAAGTGCCCAAAATCAGTGTCCATAATCAGTGAAGTATATCCATCTTGTTCTCCCAAAAGTGCAACATCATAAAGCATGCCTTAGTGTCCTCCAGTGATCCCCATAAGCATATGTGCTCACCTTCCAGCGTGTGACACAGTATTTAAACTCTGTCAAAACACGCTTTGGAGACACTCCTGTGCTCTAATGGAATCAGGTATCCAATGCTCCCAATTAAGATTATATATGCAAGAAAAAAAGAAACTCCATAGCGCAATATTGCTTGACAATATTAAGAGAACTTTATTAAAATAATAAACTCTCCCCTTGTAGGGGTACTCACATGCTACGGGTGCGTTAGTGCACCCTTCTAAATAAGCATAAACCGGCCGATGGTAGCGGTGTGGCGTGCGGTGCGGTGTGTGCCTCAACCTCTCCTTCTCTCTATCACTGCTGACAGCTCCGTCCAGGCCCCTCCCCTACGCGTGTTCGGCACCGGGATCACGTGCCTTCATCAGGGGGATATGATTGGACGGACGCTCTAGGAACAATATATAGTCACGGCGGCCATTTTGCCATAGACCGCGGACATATCTAGTAACAGACCTACAGTTATAGCTATAGCGGCCATTTTCCTTAAGACCGCAGCGCGAGTTAGCAGCAGGTTGTTATTACAAATACCGCTGACTGCCAATCGAAAAACACAAATGACAGTCCAGCACTACATGGTGTATCGGAGATTAAAGATCAACAATATGGCAATAAAAAGGATATGTAAAATTGAGTGTACAAAGAACACCTCTAAACTAAAATGTATGAATTTCAGGACGGAGCTGTCAGTCATAGAGAGCACCGCCGCGCACCTCACACTTACAGATAGCCACAATAAAGCAGGTACAATTAAAACAGTATCACTAAATACATAAATAAGTGTATAGGTATAGATAGAAGCCTTAATATATTTAATAAAATGTACATACAATATATAAATGTGTTAAAATAAGTTAAAATATAACCCTAAAATAAAAAAAACTAAAATGACTGCGGGGGAGTGAAAACAGCAAAAAATGAAGCAAAAAAAGTATATAAATAAAAAAATATATCTATATATATATAAAATGTTTTAATATAGTTAAGTAAGAAATATTCTAATAAAAACCCATAATGATAATATGGCAATCCTTATTGGCATGGGAGATGCGTTGAAAGAATAGAGTATATGAGAGTGGAAAAAAATACTAACATACATGGGCATCATAAAAACAGCATACAATATATGCTCACCACTGCCACAAGCAACAACCATAAATCACAGGCGATCATAGAGGAAAAACATGGGGGAAATATGAAGTATATCGACGGATTAAACATTATCAATAATTACTGAGAAAGCATTTTAGGTCAAATTCTCTATTAAGTCCTCCAGGCGCCAAAGAGCCAACCTGGTGTATCCACCAAGATTCCCGTTTGCTTATCTCTCTGGTAAAGTTCGAGCCCCTCCAGTGGCGTTTAGGTGCTTCTAGTCCCCAAAATTTTAAACCAGCGGTACTCTGATTATGCATCTTTTTAAAGTGCACATATAGATTATGCTTATCTGACCCCTTACGTATGTGTCTCACGTGCTCCTCTATACGGTCTTTCAGAGCCCTGGTGGTACGCCCTACGTAGATCAGATTACACGGGCATTTCAAAGCATAAACAACCCCTATGGTATCACAGGATATAAAATCCTTAATAGTGTACGATAAACCATTCCTAGGATTCAAAAACTCCTTTACCCTCCTAATATTGTCCGGAGTCCTGATACAGCTGTAGCACCTGCCACAGCCATAAAATCCTTTTACGTCCCAAAACATTTTGGGTTTTGGGGGGGGTGGCTCCACTACATTATGTACCAACTTGTCACGTAAGTTAGGGGCCCTTTTAAAGACAATCTTGGGTTTGTTTGGGAGTACGTCCTTGAGATGAATATCTTGTTTTAACACATTCCAATATTTACAAATAATCCTCTTTACTTCATGACTTTGTATAGAGTAATCAAGAACAACATTAATACCCTCATTGTCAACATTATCCATTACCCTGGTGCTATCTTTTAATAGTTCTTCCCTACTCAAGCGTCCAACTACATTCTTTTCTCTCTCCAAAAACGCCTTTTGGTACCCCTTCTCAATGAACATAGCGCTTAGCTTATCAGATTGAGCCCCATAATCCTCAGCCCTCGTGCAATTCCTTCGCATCCTAGTAAATTGCCCTCTAGGAATGTTACTCAACCAAGGTTTGTGGTGACAACTGGTGATCGGAATGTACGAATTGCGATCCGTGGCTTTAAAAAAGGATTTGGTGATGATGCCCACATTGGTATTAGAAATTTCCAAATCCAGGAAATGTATGTTTTCACCACTGACATTCCAAGTAAGAGAAATGTTGTGATCATTATCATTCATGGAGTCCAATAACTCCATCAATGCTTCCCTGTCACCTTTCCAAATAATTAAAAGATCATCAATAAATCTCCTATATAATAAAATCCTCTCATTCTCACCACTCAAAATCCCTTCCTCCTCCCATTTGGCCATATATAAGTTCGCCACACTCGGGGCGAACTTAGCACCCATAGCCACACCCTTCTTTTGTAGGTATATCCTGTTGTCATACCAAAAAAAATTATTACGTAAACAAAAGTCCAAACATTTCAAAAGGAAAATCACGAAACCCCTATCCATTGAATCTTCCCTCTCTAAGGCCCATTTTACAGCATTTAGGGCTCCCTCATGGTCGATATTAGTGTATAATGAGGCTACGTCACCTGTCGCCATAATCATACTCTCATGTACGCTACACTCATCTAAAAGCTGTAAGGTGTGTTTAGTGTCCTTGAGATAGGCTTTGGTCTTCTTCACCAAGGGCTGCAGATGGATATCGATGTACTCTCCCAATCTAGAGGACAGGGATTCTATACCACTCACTATCGGTCTACCGGGTGGATTTGTACTGTCTTTGTGGATTTTGGGCAAGTAGTATATCACGGGCATCCTGCTGACCATAGGGACTAAATACTTGGCTTCCTGCTTGTTCAAATAACCTTCATCAATTCCAAACTTGATAATGCTTTCCAATGCATTCTTACAGGATTTGGAGGGGTTACTATTGAGTGGTTGATAAGTGTCCGTATCGCTCAATATTCTTTCCATCTCATCTTTATACTGTTGTAGTGAGAGAACAACAACCCCCCCTCCTTTGTCAGCTGGTCTGACCACGATGTCCTTTCTTTTTCCCAATCGGTCCATTCCTCTCTTTAGGTCAATATGCTCATATACCTTCTTAACAGGTAATTGCTCCAATTCAGTGGTAACCAATTTTTTGAATAAATCGACATATCTGTTGTTGGATAAGTAGGGGTTAAAGACGGAGTTGTTCCTTAAGTTGGTAAACCTATGGTTGGTAATGGTCCTTTCAACAGGGTTAAGGGCATAATACTTCTTAATGTTAAGTTTTCTAATCAACTTTTGTACATCAACGTAAGTGTCAAATTTGTTGAGACCTTTTTTCGGGGCATATTTAATACCCTTATCCAAAACCAGTAATTCCTCTCTTGATAATTCCAATCCACTCAAGTTAAAAATTCCTTGCCCTAATCTTCCCGCCTTCTTTTTCTGCTGTAATCTTCGTCCAGCTCTCCCTCCTCTCTTCCTGGGTTTCGTACTTCTCGGGTGGACCCTCCCCTGGTCCCCCCTAAAAAAGATTCCTCCAGAAAGCGATCATTATCCTCCAAAGGTTGAAAACTGTTGTACACAGGTACCCCATACTGATTTTGTTGAGGCTTTTCATACCTAACTCTTTGTGGTTTAGGTGAATAGTAAGCACCCTCCCTTCGCATATCTTCTCTCGGATAGGGGGGGATATTCCCTATGAGGGGGTTGATAAGATGGAGGACCCCTGTAAGGTTCACGATTCCCTCTATAGGGTGTGCTTTGTTGATATCCATAATTCCTATGTTGTCGGTATGGAGTACCAACTTGGTATCCACAACAGGATATACCTACAAAAGAAGGGTGTGGCTATGGGTGCTAAGTTCGCCCCGAGTGTGGCGAACTTATATATGGCCAAATGGGAGGAGGAAGGGATTTTGAGTGGTGAGAATGAGAGGATTTTATTATATAGGAGATTTATTGATGATCTTTTAATTATTTGGAAAGGTGACAGGGAAGCATTGATGGAGTTATTGGACTCCATGAATGATAATGATCACAACATTTCTCTTACTTGGAATGTCAGTGGTGAAAACATACATTTCCTGGATTTGGAAATTTCTAATACCAATGTGGGCATCATCACCAAATCCTTTTTTAAAGCCACGGATCGCAATTCGTACATTCCGATCACCAGTTGTCACCACAAACCTTGGTTGAGTAACATTCCTAGAGGGCAATTTACTAGGATGCGAAGGAATTGCACGAGGGCTGAGGATTATGGGGCTCAATCTGATAAGCTAAGCGCTATGTTCATTGAGAAGGGGTACCAAAAGGCGTTTTTGGAGAGAGAAAAGAATGTAGTTGGACGCTTGAGTGGGGAAGAACTATTAAAAGATAGCACCAGGGTAATGGATAATGTTGACAATGAGGGTATTAATGTTGTTCTTGATTACTCTATACAAAGTCATGAAGTAAAGAGGATTATTTGTAAATATTGGAATGTGTTAAAACAAGATATTCATCTCAAGGACGTACTCCCAAACAAACCCAAGATTGTCTTTAAAAGGGCCCCTAACTTACGTGACAAGTTGGTACATAATGTAGTGGAGCCACCCCCCCCAAAACCCAAAATGTTTTGGGACGTAAAAGGATTTTATGGCTGTGGCAGGTGCTACAGCTGTATCAGGACTCCGGACAATATTAGGAGGGTAAAGGAGTTTTTGAATCCTAGGAATGGTTTATCGTACACTATTAAGGATTTTATATCCTGTGATACCATAGGGGTTGTTTATGCTTTGAAATGCCCGTGTAATCTGATCTACGTAGGGCGTACCACCAGGGCTCTGAAAGACCGTATAGAGGAGCACGTGAGACACATACGTAAGGGGTCAGATAAGCATAATCTATATGTGCACTTTAAAAAGATGCATAATCAGAGTACCGCTGGTTTAAAATTTTGGGGACTAGAAGCACCTAAACGCCACTGGAGGGGCTCGAACTTTACCAGAGAGATAAGCAAACGGGAATCTTGGTGGATACACCAGCTTGGCTCTTTGGCGCCTGGAGGACTTAATAGAGAATTTGACCTAAAATGCTTTCTCAGTAATTATTGATAATGTTTAATCCGTCGATATACTTCATATTTCCCCCATGTTTTTCCTCTATGATCGCCTGTGATTTATGGTTGTTGCTTGTGGCAGTGGTGAGCATATATTGTATGCTGTTTTTATGATGCCCATGTATGTTAGTATTTTTTTCCACTCTCATATACTCTATTCTTTCAACGCATCTCCCATGCCAATAAGGATTGCCATATTATCATTATGGGTTTTTATTAGAATATTTCTTACTTAACTATATTAAAACATTTTATATATATAGATATATTTTTTTATTTATATACTTTTTTTGCTTCATTTTTTGCTGTTTTCACTCCCCCGCAGTCATTTTAGTTTTTTTTATTTTAGGGTTATATTTTAACTTATTTTAACACATTTTTATATTGTATGTACATTTTATTAAATATATTAAGGCTTCTATCTATACCTATACACTTATTTATGTATTTAGTGATACTGTTTTAATTGTACCTGCTTTATTGTGGCTATCTGTAAGTGTGAGGTGCGCGGCGGTGCTCTCTATGACTGACAGCTCCGTCCTGAAATTCATACATTTTAGTTTAGAGGTGTTCTTTGTACACTCAATTTTACATATCCTTTTTATTGCCATATTGTTGATCTTTAATCTCTGATACACCATGTAGTGCTGGACTGTCATTTGTGTTTTTCGATTGGCAGTCAGCGGTATTTGTAATAACAACCTGCTGCTAACTCGCGCTGCGGTCTTAAGGAAAATGGCCGCTATAGCTATAACTGTAGGTCTGTTACTAGATATGTCCGCGGTCTATGGCAAAATGGCCGCCGTGACTATATATTGTTCCTAGAGCGTCCGTCCAATCATATCCCCCTGATGAAGGCACGTGATCCCGGTGCCGAACACGCGTAGGGGAGGGGCCTGGACGGAGCTGTCAGCAGTGATAGAGAGAAGGAGAGGTTGAGGCACACACCGCACCGCACGCCACACCGCTACCATCGGCCGGTTTATGCTTATTTAGAAGGGTGCACTAACGCACCCGTAGCATGTGAGTACCCCTACAAGGGGAGAGTTTATTATTTTAATAAAGTTCTCTTAATATTGTCAAGCAATATTGCGCTATGGAGTTTCTTTTTTTCTTGCATATATAATCTTAATTGGGAGCATTGGATACCTGTACAGCTGATTCCATTAGAGCACAGGAGTGTCTCCAAAGCGTGTTTTGACAGAGTTTAAATACTGTGTCACACGCTGGAAGGTGAGCACATATGCTTATGGGGATCACTGGAGGACACTAAGGCATGCTTTATGATGTTGCACTTTTGGGAGAACAAGATGGATATACTTCACTGATTATGGACACTGATTTTGGGCACTTTATGTATTTTTGCATTTCTGAACTCACACTGTTCAGACTTTAAGAACTCATATGAGGAATGCTTTTGTTTCATTTTTGATTGGACTCTCATGCTGTGGGTTTCATATAGCACTTTGCACTTTGGTTGGATGCACTAGAAGTTATCCCTGATCTAATAGTAGTTGATTTTATCACATCTGTTTATGTATATGTTTGTTTAGGCACTTAGCACATCTAATATATATTTTATTATATATTTTTATGTATATTTCCAAAAATATTTTTTTTCCTTATCTATATACTGTTTTGATTCTTTCATCTAGCGCAGACACATTTTTTCCTTTATATGCCATTTACACGATTATGAACGTGATATAGTGTTTGCCGCTGATGTCTATTCAAGACTGATTTATGGTTTATTTCTAAGGCATTGACCCGTTTGTGGCTCGCAAGGTTTTCCACTATTTTTGACTTCTCAAGGAAGGCTCTTATGCCGCGTACACACGGTCGGACTTGGCAACGGGATAACCTCCTGTCGGCATTTCCAACGGAAAAATTTAGAACATGTTCTCTATCTAAGTCCGTCGGAAATTCCGACAGAAAAAGTCCGATGGGGCATACACACGGTCGGAATATCTGGTAGACATGTGAGCCGTCAATAAATTTGTCTCCTTTCGTTCCGTACGAAAATTAATTCGTATTTCGTAATTCGTGTCCGAAATTCAATTCGGTGCTGAGTTCCTAGGTCTGTACCCCTGCTGTGCCCATTGTGAGAGGTTCCCACCATCCCTGTGCTGAGTTCCCAGGTCTGTACACCCGCTGTGCCCATTATGAGAGGTTCCCACCATCCCTGTGCTGAGTTCCCAGGTCTGTACACCTGCTGTGCCCATTATGAGGGGTTCCCACCATCCCTGTGCTGAGTTCCCAGGTCTGTACACCCGCTGTGCCCATTATGAGGGGTTCCCACCATCCCTGTGCTGAGTTCCCAGGTCTGTACACCTGCTGTGCCCATTATGAGAGGTTCCCACCATCCCTGTGCTGAGTTCCCAGGTCTGTACACCCGCTGTGCCCATTATGAGGGGTTCCCACCATCCCTGTGCTGAGTTCCCAGGTCTGTACACCCGCTGTGCCCATTATGAGGGGTTCCCACCATCTCTGTGCTGTGCTGACTTCCTGGGGTTTTAACTTTTAGGTTCGTTAACTTTTCATAACAATTACGAATGTTCATTATGAATTTGGATCCGAAATTCGTAAACGAAATTTCGTACAGAATTCGTATGCATAAAAATTCGTATTTCGGATTCGTACGAAACTAATCTCACACGTCTAATATCTGACCAAAAGCTCCCATCGGACTTTTTCTGTTGGAAATTCTGACCGTGTGTACGCGGCATTAGAGTTCTCAGTTGCTAGAATGGAGGTCATATAGCATCCTTCATTGCTAGGACACGGGTTACATCTCAAGAAAGCCAGCTAGCGTCCTCCATTGCTAGATTGCAAGTGGCTATTGCCTCCTAAAGTGCTTTGTTGCTAAGGCAACGATGTCACTTAGTGGCCTCCATTGCGTACAACTAGGATGCTGGCAGCTTTGTACTTTAATAGAAAACATATACACTACACACATGTAAACATCATCACAGACATTTACATGCCTACAGTGTAAAATATAGTCCATACACAGATTTTTTGAATCTGGATATTTATCTGAATGTAGCATGTTTACTGATCTTTACACGGTTGGGTACGTTGGCCCCAGTGGCGTACCAAGGGGGGGGTGCGAATCGCCCCGGGTGACACACATTGGGGGGTAGGGGGGGGGTGTCGGGCACTGCCCAGGGACCCCAGGTGCATGTGGGGCCCCTGCACTTTCCCTGTCATTGCAGCTTTGTAAATAGTTGATCCAATCAGCAGAGAGCCCAGCGGTGTGGGGGGTAGGGTTGCCACCTCATCCCTTTAAACCCGAACACATATGGATTACACAGGTTCTGAGGCGAATTTAGTGCAGATAAGGCACCAAGTGAGTTTAATTACCACCTTAATCAGCCTCAGAACCTGAGTAATTATTATGTGTTCGGGTTTAAAGGGATGAGGTGGCAACCCTAGTGGGGGGGAAGCTGTCTGTAACTCCCCCCCTGTCATCTCAGGGATGTTCACTATCTCCCGAGGTCAGCAGGAGGTGGTGGGCGGGGTCGGGTGTGGCTGCCTCCTCCACTCCTCCTACAGACTCCTCCCCTCAGGCTGCCCCCCTCCCGCAGCTAAAGAAGAAAGAGGAGGAGAGACCACAGCAGCCCGGGAATCTGTAAGAGATGCTGTAAGTGACTGACTGCAGGGCTGGTGCAAGGATTTTTGACACCCTAGGGGCGAAACCTCATTTTGCCGCCCCCTTTTGCTCCACCCCTGACTCCACCCCCTTTGCCCTGCCCATGTATACCCCACCTTTTTATAGATTGCTACCATTTTAGGGGGGATGGAGTCAGTCACTGAGCCTGGAGGTGGTGGGGGGGGCATCGGTACGGCACCCCTGACTGATGTGTCCTCTAGGCCGACACCTACCTTGTCTATAGGTAGTGCTGGCCCTGTACATAGGGATATGTACACATATAATCAAGGCACCTATCAGTGCCACCTGTATGGAGTGCCACCGCCATCAGTGCAACCTATCAGTGGGAACCCCTCATAATGGGCACAGCAGGTGTACAGACCTGGGAACTCAGCACAGGGATGGTGGGAGCCCCTCATAATGGGCACAGCGGGTGTACAGACTTGGGAACTCAGCACAGGGATGGTGGGAACCCCTCATAATGGGCACAGCGGGTGTACAGACCTGGGAACTCAGCACAGGGATGGTGGGAACACCTCATAATGGGCACAGCGGGTGTACAGATCTGGGAACTCAGCACAGGGATGGTGGGAGCCCCTCATAATGGGCACAGCGGGTGTACAGACTTGGGAACTCAGCACAGGGATGGTGGGAACCCCTCATAATGGGCACAGCGGGTGTACAGACTTGGGAACTCAGCACAGGGATGGTGGGAACCCCTCATAATGGGCACAGCGGGTGTACAGACCTGGGAACTCAGCACAGGGATGGTGGGAGCCCCTCATAATGGGCACAGCGGGTGTACAGACTTGGGAACTCAGCACAGGGATGGTGAGAACCCCTCATAATGGGCACAGCGGGTGTACAGTCCTGGGAACTCAGCACAGGGATGGTGGGAACCCCTCATAATGGGCACAGCGGGTGTACAGACTTGGGAACTCAGCACAGGGATGGTGAGAACCCCTCATAATGGGCACAGCGGGTGTACAGTCCTGGGAACTCAGCACAGGGATGGTGGGAACCCCTCATAATGGGCACAGCGGGTGTACAGACCTGGGAACTCAGCACAGGGATGGTGAGAACCCCTCATAATGGGCACAGTGGGTGTACAGACCCGGGAACTCAGTACAGGGATGGTGGGACGGGCGTTTCAGGGAGCTGAAGGAACTGTTTACTGTGCCATGTAATGGGTGGGCTGAGTGTACAGAGCGCAGTGTGCAGAGCAGTCAGTGGGGTGGATGTGCTGCAATGTAAAGGCTCGGGGGGGGGGGGGGGGGTCAGTGGTGTGGAATGGGGCGGCATTTACAAGCAGAACCAGTCTCTGTATTTTCCTCCACTGGTGTCCCCCTATACACGGGATCTGCGGCTCCCCCCAGAACTTATGTGTGAGTGTCAGGAGCCGGGTGGAAGACACTTCCAGGCTGCTCTGTGTATTGTTCATAGGAGAGGAGTGCAGATCTCCCCCATACACATGTACTGCAGAGCGGCACCAAAACTCTTCTGCTTTCCCCAGTGACTGAGAAGCGCCATCTCCGCACTCCCCCCCCCCCCCCCTCGTGCTTGTCTGTATTGTTATACTGACACCCGGCTCTACACACACAAGGCTGTGTCATCTCCACACCAGAGAGCTGTGTATACACAGGAGCCACAGTTGTGCCCTAGGTGGCAGTGTGCCCTAGGCGGCTGCCTACTCTGCCCAGTGGTAGCACCAGCCCTGTGACTGAGCAATGCACATTGTCACTACATGCAGACCTAGCCTGGCTCTATATACCACCCAGACCTCGCACTATACACCCACCTAAGCTGGCTCTATATACCACCCTGTTCTGACACCAGGCCTGGGCATTTAAGACTGAGCAGCCAACTTTTCCAGGAACCGGGGGGGGATGGGGGGGTCGGGGGTGTAGATCTCCAGCTCCTCCTGCCCCCTTACATCAGAGCAGGGGCGGATCCAGAGTCTAGTCTCGGGAGGGGCACTGCCAGAAAATATATTTTTTTGGGGTACATCTATCGGGGAAATGGCTGGTGTTGGCGCTTCAATCGTCACGGCACCATGGTTGTTATGGTGTCAGGATGATTGAATCGCATTATTACTATTATTACATTGTTATAAAAAATTAAATAGTTTAACTCACCATAATGCAGAATCAGTGGGAGCCCCAAATGTGTCACTTGCCACGTCACCTGTCACCAGATGCAGATTGTCACTTGCCACGTCGCCTGCCACATGTTGCGGATTGTCTCTTGCCACGTCGCCTGTCACCAGATGAAGATTGTCACTTGCCACCTGCTAAGGTGGTCTCTTGTGTCCCAGAGACAGGCAGCAGAGAGATGTTGTAATCCCCATTAGTATAGAATCCCCCTCAGTGCAGAGCCCCCATTAGTATAGAATCCCCCCTCAGTGCAGAGCCCCCATTAGTATAGAATCCCCCCTCAGTACAGAGCCCCCCATTAGTATAGAATCCCCCCTCAGTGCAGAGGCCCCATTAGTATAGATTTCCCCCTCAGTGCAGAGCCCCCATTAGCATAGAATCCCCCTCAGTGCAGAGCCCCCCATTAGTATAGAATCCCCCCTCAGTGCAGAGCCCCCCATTAGTATAGAACCCCCCCTCAGTGCAGAACCCCCATTAATATAGAATCCCCCCTCAGTGCAGAACCCCCATTAATATAGAATCCCCCCTCAGTGCAGAGCCCCCATTAGTATAGAACCCCCCTCAGTGCAGAACCCCCATTAATATAGAATCCCCCCTCAGTGCAGAGCCCCCCATTAGTATAAAATCCCCCCTCAGTGCAGAGCCCCCATTAGTATAGAATCCCCCTCAGTGCTGAACCCCCATTAATATAGAATCTCCCTCAGTGCAGAGCCCCCCATTGGTATAGAATCCCCCTCAGTGCAGAGCCCCCCATTAGTATAGAATCCCCCCTCAGTGCAGAGCCCCCATTGGTATAGAATCCCCCCTCAGTGCAGATCCCCCATTGGTATAGAATCCCCCCTCAGTGCAGAGCCCCCCATTGGTATAGAATCCCCCCTCAGTGCAGAGCCCCCATTAGTATAGAATCCCCCCTCAGTGCAGAGCCCCCATTAGCATAGAATCCCCCCTCAGTGCAGAGCCCCCCATTGGTATAGAATCCCCCTCAGTGCAGAGCCCCCATTAGCATAGAATCCCCCCTCAGTGCAGATCCCCCCATTAGCATAGAATCCCCCCTCAGTGCAGAGCCCCCCATTAGTATAGAATCCCCCTCAGTGCAGAGCCCCCATTAGCATAGAATCCCCCCTCAGTGCAGAGCCCCCCATTAGTATAGAATCCCCCCTGCACATGTCAACATAAATTTTAAAGACCTCAGAACAGCGCGGACGATACACACAGCCGTGTGTGTCCCTCGGGCTCCTCCTCCTCCTGTGTGGATGTAAACAGTGAGGAGGTGGAGGCGGCTTCAGTCCGCTGCGCTGAGGGACACAGTGCAAGACCTGAGGAGCAGATCAGGTCAGCGGGCAGTGTTAGCGGTGCATGCCGCTACCTACGGGTGTCACCCCTCTGGCGGGTGTCACCCGGGTGCGGACCGCACCCCCCCGCACCCACCTAACAACGCCACTGCCGCTGTCTCTCTCTGCGGAGCCGCCCGGTGGCTCTTTCACCTATGGAGCCGCCCAGGGGCTCTCTCACTTACGGAGCCGCCCGCCGGCTCACTCACCCGCATTTCTCGGAGGGGGCAATTGCCCCGTTGCCCCCCCCCTGGATCCGCCCCTGCATCAGAGTCTGCACAGAGGCCCCCCCCTTACATCAGAGTCTGCACAGACCCCCCCCTTACATCAGAGCCCCCTTAGAGTCTGCAGAATGTCCACTTACTGTAAGAGGGAGCTCTGTGGACTCTAATGTAAAGGGGAACCCTTATTTAAGGGGGGATCTCATGTAAAGTGGTGTTCTGAGAACCCTGATTTAGGCCAGGTTCACACTAGTGCGCTGTGCGATATCGCATGTGATTTACACCGCACTGCAGTGCAAATCACATGCAATGTCCGTGCGTTGCGATTTCAGCCATACACATAGTATGGCTGATATCGCATCGCATTCGGGCCAAATACGTACAGGACTCTTTTTTTGGTCAACACCAGAATTGGATCGCATGGGTGTTCACACCTATGTGATCCGATTCATGTCCGAACTGACAGTTTGCAGTGCGATATGCGAGCTGAAATGGGGGTGTCATTAACATTGGATGACACTCCCCAGCAGTTTGCATAGGGCAGTGTGTGTGTGAACTGCCATGTGATTCGGGTGCGATGCGGGAACCCGCAATGGATTTGCAGGGTTCCCGCATCACACAAGTGTGAACCGAGCTTATAGGGGGAATGCTGTGGATTCTGGTGCAAAGGGAAACTCTGATGTAAGGGGGACTATGGTCACCAAGCCCCCCTCTTGCATCAGAGTCCACAGAGAACCCCTTAAATTTGTTTTACACGGTGGGAGGCAGGAGAGAGGGTGATCTTACTCACCCCAGGATGGAGGCTCAGGCACAGGCTGTCTGAAGCAATAAATCTTCCTTCACATCTCCCTGGGCGGGGCAAACACAGAAGTAGAGGGGCAGGAGGAGGAGGAGCAGTCTGTCCGAGGAGAGAGCGGAGAGCAGAGAGCGGAACTGTTCGCTCTGAGGCTGAGCTGTGTGTGAAAGAGACACACACAGCTCAGCCCATACAGCCGCTAACGTCACTTGTAGTTCCGCCGGAGAAGGCATGCATGGCCGCATAGCGGTAGGTGAGCGCCGGCCGCGGCCTGTGTTAACCCTGTTCAGGCCGCGGTCGCCGTGTACCTCCCGCTGTGTGGCCTGGACATCAACAAGCCATGGAGTGGGCGGCCCCGGCCCACACAATCCCGGCCCACCGGGCAAATGCCCGGTCTGCCCTATGGCCAGTCCGGGCCTGCCTGACACTATATACCACCCTAACATGGCACTATATACCCACCTAACATGGCTCTATATATCACCCTAACCTGGCTCTATATACCACCCTGACCTGGCTCTATATATCACCCTGACCTGGCTCTATATATCACCCTGACCTGGCTCTATATACCACCCTGACCTGACTCTATATATCACCCTGACCTGGCTCTATATATCACCCTAACCTGGCTCTATAGAAAAAGAGGGTGGTCTGGATGCTGCCTCTTAATATAACACAACTCCATCCCTATTAAACATTCAAAACAAGAGAAAATTCGCCCATGGGACTTTAAATGAGTTGGTCATATAGGTCATGATGAGTAGTATAAAGATTTATTGAAGTTCCAAAAACATAATTTATAATGAGCATAAAAACATCATAGGGCATGATTAGACCATTGACATATTGATTACAGTATAAAAATACATAGTATACATATACAACTTAGTACTCGACGCGTTTCGCGAGCTCTGCTCGCTTCTTCAGGAGTTGGTGTATATGCAGGATATCTACAAAATAATAGGTATCAATAAGATATAACATTCAATAATGATAATGGTCAAAGAAGAAGTACATGGCCTAAAGGAAATACCCCATACTTGCATTATGGTCAATGGGTCCATAGGACTGATCTACAAAGGCAACAGCGGAAGGTACTCCAACCGGGAGCTGAAGGTGCGTAGCCCGCAGTAAGCCGAGCGGGGGTCCAGTAGGAGGCGGACATGGCGAGGAAAATGGAAGAAAAGGAATGTTGTATATCCTAGGATGTCCCAGAGGCCACATATGTCATGACAACTGTAATAAAAATTATATATATGTATGTATCTTCTAGAGTAATATAAGGGTATAAATAGTATGATATCGCTCTCGTAAAGAAATCCATGACATAATAGGTGTGGGTGCAAACAGGAGAGAAAGGAAAATGATAATAAGAGAGTGTAAAGGATGCATGGTGTGAAAGGAAAAGAAAAGAATTGTGTTCCTTGGTGTGTCTCAATAGCCATATATAGTATGTTCACAATGTTGGCAATAAAATGTATGTAGATCTAATGGTAAACACCATAAGGGTGAGATAAATATATAGAGATAAGGTATCTTTGGATGTCCATGTAGTATACTAGAATGAAGAGAGAACACAAACAAGCAAGGGTGGATATGAACACAATACGAGGAGTAAGATGAAGACAAACCAAGATATAGAAAGAAAACTAGAGAGATGTATCTTAGTAATAAGTAATGAGTATAGCATTCCACACATAGTATGTGCAAGTGAGGTTGAGTAAAAATAAAATAACATTTTGCATGATAGTGGTGTGCTTACCCATGTGTAGGACCTCTCAGGTACGAGGGAACAAGCCAAGTGAGGAAAGAGAGGAGAGTTCGCCATGTCACAGCCTCTAAACTTAAACCCCCGAGCGGGAGCGTTGGGCTACGCCCCTAACGCCATACGAACGAACGTGGCTGAGGTGGATGCCCACACTGCGCATGCGCGAGCTCCTCCAGCCAACGTGATGACGCACTGCACGCCAAATCGTGGAGCCGCAAGGATGCGGAAGTCACACGATGGGTGCAGGTGTATGGCGCCGATGTAAAGGTGGCCCCGCCCATACAAATTAGGAGGGGAGGGGACAGCAGGGGAGAGGGTAGCCCCCCATTTATACATCGCAGCTCCCGGAAAAGAGAAACAAAACCGCGGCCACCGATGGATACAGCACATAGGAGACACTACCATAAATCAGCTAGAGTGGCATAAATGAATGATATAGTACTCATATATAATGTATAATGGCAATTGGTAATAGTAAATATGACCACGAGAGCAGCAAACGGACCAAGTGGGCTAGTAGGTGTCTTCCACCTTAATAATTCAATAGAAAAAGAGGGTGGTCTGGATGCTGCCTCTTAATATAACACAACTCCATCCCTATTAAACATTCAAAACAAGAGAAAATTCGCCCATGGGACTTTAAATGAGTTGGTCATATAGGTCATGATGAGTAGTATAAAGATTTATTGAAGTTCCAAAAACATAATTTATAATGAGCATAAAAACATCATAGGGCATGATTAGACCATTGACATATTGATTACAGTATAAAAATACATAGTATACATATACAACTTAGTACTCGACGCGTTTCGCGAGCTCTGCTCGCTTCTTCAGGAGTTGGTGTATATGCAGGATATCTACAAAATAATAGGTATCAATAAGATATAACATTCAATAATGATAATGGTCAAAGAAGAAGTACATGGCCTAAAGGAAATACCCCATACTTGCATTATGGTCAATGGGTCCATAGGACTGATCTACAAAGGCAACAGCGGAAGGTACTCCAACCGGGAGCTGAAGGTGCGTAGCCCGCAGTAAGCCGAGCGGGGGTCCAGTAGGAGGCGGACATGGCGAGGAAAATGGAAGAAAAGGAATGTTGTATATCCTAGGATGTCCCAGAGGCCACATATGTCATGACAACTGTAATAAAAATTATATATATGTATGTATCTTCTAGAGTAATATAAGGGTATAAATAGTATGATATCGCTCTCGTAAAGAAATCCATGACATAATAGGTGTGGGTGCAAACAGGAGAGAAAGGAAAATGATAATAAGAGAGTGTAAAGGATGCATGGTGTGAAAGGAAAAGAAAAGAATTGTGTTCCTTGGTGTGTCTCAATAGCCATATATAGTATGTTCACAATGTTGGCAATAAAATGTATGTAGATCTAATGGTAAACACCATAAGGGTGAGATAAATATATAGAGATAAGGTATCTTTGGATGTCCATGTAGTATACTAGAATGAAGAGAGAACACAAACAAGCAAGGGTGGATATGAACACAATACGAGGAGTAAGATGAAGACAAACCAAGATATAGAAAGAAAACTAGAGAGATGTATCTTAGTAATAAGTAATGAGTATAGCATTCCACACATAGTATGTGCAAGTGAGGTTGAGTAAAAATAAAATAACATTTTGCATGATAGTGGTGTGCTTACCCATGTGTAGGACCTCTCAGGTACGAGGGAACAAGCCAAGTGAGGAAAGAGAGGAGAGTTCGCCATGTCACAGCCTCTAAACTTAAACCCCCGAGCGGGAGCGTTGGGCTACGCCCCTAACGCCATACGAACGTGGCTGAGGTGGATGCCCACGCTGCGCATGCGCGAGCTCCTCCAGCCAACGTGATGACGCACTGCACGCCAAATCGTGGAGCCGCAAGGATGCGGAAGTCACACGATGGGTGCAGGTGTATGGCGCCGATGTAAAGGTGGCCCCGCCCATACAAATTAGGAGGGGAGGGGACAGCAGGGGAGAGGGTAGCCCCCCATTTATACATCGCAGCTCCCGGAAAAGAGAAACAAAACCGCGGCCACCGATGGATACAGCACATAGGAGACACTACCATAAATCAGCTAGAGTGGCATAAATGAATGATATAGTACTCATATATAATGTATAATGGCAATTGGTAATAGTAAATATGACCACGAGAGCAGCAAACGGACCAAGTGGGCTAGTAGGTGTCTTCCACCTTAATAATTCAATAGAAAAAGAGGGTGGTCTGGATGCTGCCTCTTAATATAACACAACTCCATCCCTATTAAACATTCAAAACAAGAGAAAATTCGCCCATGGGACTTTAAATGAGTTGGTCATATAGGTCATGATGAGTAGTATAAAGATTTATTATCATTTTCCTTTCTCTCCTGTTTGCACCCACACCTATTATGTCATGGATTTCTTTACGAGAGCGATATCATACTATTTATACCCTTATATTACTCTAGAAGATACATACATATATATAATTTTTATTACAGTTGTCATGACATATGTGGCCTCTGGGACATCCTAGGATATACAACATTCCTTTTCTTCCATTTTCCTCGCCATGTCCGCCTCCTACTGGACCCCCGCTCGGCTTACTGCGGGCTACGCACCTTCAGCTCCCGGTTGGAGTACCTTCCGCTGTTGCCTTTGTAGATCAGTCCTATGGACCCATTGACCATAATGCAAGTATGGGGTATTTCCTTTAGGCCATGTACTTCTTCTTTGACCATTATCATTATTGAATGTTATATCTTATTGATACCTATTATTTTGTAGATATCCTGCATATACACCAACTCCTGAAGAAGCGAGCAGAGCTCGCGAAACGCGTCGAGTACTAAGTTGTATATGTATACTATGTATTTTTATACTGTAATCAATATGTCAATGGTCTAATCATGCCCTATGATGTTTTTATGCTCATTATAAATTATGTTTTTGGAACTTCAATAAATCTTTATACTACTCATCATGACCTATATGACCAACTCATTTAAAGTCCCATGGGCGAATTTTCTCTTGTTTTGAATGTTTAATAGGGATGGAGTTGTGTTATATTAAGAGGCAGCATCCAGACCACCCTCTTTTTCTATTGAATTATTAAGGTGGAAGACACCTACTAGCCCACTTGGTCCGTTTGCTGCTCTCGTGGTCATATTTACTATTACCAATTGCCATTATACATTATATATGAGTACTATATCATTCATTTATGCCACTCTAGCTGATTTATGGTAGTGTCTCCTATGTGCTGTATCCATCGGTGGCCGCGGTTTTGTTTCTCTTTTCCGGGAGCTGCGATGTATAAATGGGGGGCTACCCTCTCCCCTGCTGTCCCCTCCCCTCCTAATTTGTATGGGCGGGGCCACCTTTACATCGGCGCCATACACCTGCACCCATCGTGTGACTTCCGCATCCTTGCGGCTCCACGATTTGGCGTGCAGTGCGTCATCACGTTGGCTGGAGGAGCTCGCGCATGCGCAGCGTGGGCATCCACCTCAGCCACGTTCGTATGGCGTTAGGGGCGTAGCCCAACGCTCCCGCTCGGGGGTTTAAGTTTAGAGGCTGTGACATGGCGAACTCTCCTCTCTTTCCTCACTTGGCTTGTTCCCTCGTACCTGAGAGGTCCTACACATGGGTAAGCACACCACTATCATGCAAAATGTTATTTTATTTTTACTCAACCTCACTTGCACATACTATGTGTGGAATGCTATACTCATTACTTATTACTAAGATACATCTCTCTAGTTTTCTTTCTATATCTTGGTTTGTCTTCATCTTACTCCTCGTATTGTGTTCATATCCACCCTTGCTTGTTTGTGTTCTCTCTTCATTCTAGTATACTACATGGACATCCAAAGATACCTTATCTCTATATATTTATCTCACCCTTATGGTGTTTACCATTAGATCTACATACATTTTATTGCCAACATTGTGAACATACTATATATGGCTATTGAGACACACCAAGGAACACAATTCTTTTCTTTTCCTTTCACACCATGCATCCTTTACACTCTCTTATTATCATTTTCCTTTCTCTCCTGTTTGCACCCACACCTATTATGTCATGGATTTCTTTACGAGAGCGATATCATACTATTTATACCCTTATATTACTCTAGAAGATACATACATATATATAATTTTTATTACAGTTGTCATGACATATGTGGCCTCTGGGACATCCTAGGATATACAACATTCCTTTTCTTCCATTTTCCTCGCCATGTCCGCCTCCTACTGGACCCCCGCTCGGCTTACTGCGGGCTACGCACCTTCAGCTCCCGGTTGGAGTACCTTCCGCTGTTGCCTTTGTAGATCAGTCCTATGGACCCATTGACCATAATGCAAGTATGGGGTATTTCCTTTAGGCCATGTACTTCTTCTTTGACCATTATCATTATTGAATGTTATATCTTATTGATACCTATTATTTTGTAGATATCCTGCATATACACCAACTCCTGAAGAAGCGAGCAGAGCTCGCGAAACGCGTCGAGTACTAAGTTGTATATGTATACTATGTATTTTTATACTGTAATCAATATGTCAATGGTCTAATCATGCCCTATGATGTTTTTATGCTCATTATAAATTATGTTTTTGGAACTTCAATAAATCTTTATACTACTCATCATGACCTATATGACCAACTCATTTAAAGTCCCATGGGCGAATTTTCTCTTGTTTTAACCTGGCTCTATATATCACCCTGACCTGGCTCTATATATCACCCTAACCTGGCTCTATATATCACCCTGACCTGGCTCTATATATCACCCTAACCTGGCTCTATATACCACCCTGACCTGCCAGTATACTACCCTAACGTCACTTGACATCAACGTGTGGTGCGCTGTCCGCCCGCCTGAGGGGGGGGGGGTGCAAGATATAGGATCCGTCCCGGGTGCCAAATGCTCTAGGTAATGGTGTGGGGGGATATTTTCTTGGCTCACTTTGGGCCCCTTAGTACCAATTGAGCATCATTTAAACGCCATGACCTTCCTGAGTATTGTTGCTGACCATGTCCATCCCTTTATGACTACAGTGTCCCCATCTTCTGATGGCTCCATCCAGCAGGATAATGCACCATGTCACAAAGCTCCAATCATCTCACCACTGGACAATGAGGTCCCTGGACTCCAATGGCCTCCACACTCACCACATCTCATCCAATGGAGCACCTTTGGGATGTGGTATAACGGGAGATTTGCATCATGGATGTGCAGCCAACAAATCTGCAGCAACTGGACTAAAATCTTAGGAATGTTTCCAACACTTTGTTGAATCTATGCCATGAAGAATTAAAGCAAAAGGGGGTCCAACCCGGTACTAGCAAGGTGTACTGAATAAAGTGGCTAGTGAGCGTTTAATCCTAATAAACGCTAAAAAAACGCTATTGCAAAAACGTTGAAAAAAGTTGAAAAACTCAGTGCAAAGCTACTGGCATTTTATTAACGTTATTTTAACGTCCAGTGCGCATGAGGCCTTATGGCCCATACACACGATCCGAATATCGTAGCGAAAACTGTCGTCCGAGGAAGAATCGTACGATTTTCGGATCGTGTGTACACTACTTTCGACAGCCGATCACGACAGTTCATCCGATTTATTATTCGATCTGACATGCACGAAAATTTTCCTCGTACGATTTCTGTTTAGTCAGTATAGTTGTCGTCCGAAAATACAATACAGGGAAGAGGAGGGAATACCCCTATAGTGGAACTTTATAGACACTACCACCTATGAGAAAATAAATGAGTATAGAAAATGTTATTAAAAAAAAAAAAAAAACACAAAACATGAAATATACATATCATATTGGGACACAGTAATACATAAATGTGGGTATGTTAAAAAACCGTCAATGAAAGATCATGTCGTTTCCCTGAACCACCCGTTTGGGTTGGGGTTCCTCACCCTTTGGACCCCAGCACGCACATAGGCACCCTACCCCAATTTGGGGTGTGGTGTTTTTCAATACCTTTTGGGATTCTCTAGTCAAGCATAGTGTTCCGTGGTCAGCCAGTGGATTCTTCTTTATCGTACACCATGGGACACAGAGCACCATAATAATGACTATCTGGGTTAAATGCTACCTTTAGGTGATTGGACACTGGCAACCAATAGTAAGAATGATCTTCCCATATAACCCCTCCCACACAGGAAGTACCTTTAGTTTTTTGCCAGTGTCTTGAAGGTGGGGGGAAGGGCCCTGCAGCGAGGATCGGTGAGTGCTCCCTCTGGAGGCCTAAATGCCGGTTCACACAGGGGCGACTTGTCAGGCGACCTAGCCGCCTGACAAGTCGCGTCCCGTTCTGTACTACGGAACCCTTGTAATAGGAGCGACGCAAGTCGCTCCGACTTAGAAAAAGGCTCCTGTAGTATTTTTGGGGCGACTTCAGGCGACTTGCATTGACTTCTATACAGAAGTCGTTTTGCAAGTCGCCGCGGAAGTCGTGTGCTGGTCGCCTCGGTGAGGCGACCTGCAAGTCGTGCCGCCCCTGTGTGAACCGGCACTTAATATTATTACTGATGTTGCTGATTAACATGAGATGTTTATTGCCAGATTTTCGTGCCTTATGTTCCCACTGTACATGGTTTCAGAACAATGCCGCAAAGATACACTTGTGCGGATGTCTCCCGCACGGAGGCCACGTGTGCTGGGCGCGCATGCGTCGGGTAAGTGCGCCGCGTGCCCGTGCGCCTGCATCCACCTGCGCGCGTATTTTTGAAATACATAGAATACAATTCGATACATTTAACAATTATTTTAAAGGTTCAATAACATTAAATCCTGGATAATGATTTAGTAATGACAAGTAATGACAGTAAGCTATTAACAATTGGAGACAAAAAAAAATAAAAATGGATATTCCATTCCTGTTAGGTGAACTTATTAGGTAAACCAGTCTGGTGGAGAGCACCGAGGAAATAGAGGAATGCCCCCAGCACCCCTGAAATTGCCTTTCTTTTAATCATGTGGATATTTATGTGCAGTGTCAATGAATATAATATGTAAATTTCTCTTTGTGAACGCCTGATGAAGGAAAGATTTTCCGAAACGCGTCTGGTTCAGGGAAACTACATGATCTTTCATTGGCGTTTTTTTTAACATACCCACATTTATGTATTACTGTGTCCCAATATGACATGTATATTTCATGTTTTGTGATTTTTTTTTTAATACAATTTTTCTGCACTCATTTATTTATATTTTCTCATACGTGGTAGTGTCTATAAAGTCCCACTATAGGGGTATTCCCTCCTCTCCCACGATTCATTGGGATGTGGCACATCCATCTATGGTACTCCCTGTCAGATTTTCTTTTTTTTGAAAATATAAATAAATAATACAAATACATTACAACACATGACATCACTTCCGTGAATTTTTGTGACTTTTTATACCTATTCAATTTCTACCTGCGACTATTAAGTGAAAAAAGGTCGTACCGATCTGTCGTACGATATTCGGATCGTGTGTACGGGCCATTAGGGTTAGGAGAAAGAAGAGTTCAGAAAGCAGAAAGCCTTTCAACTATTTAGTGGAATAGTTGGAACGTTGCACTTATCACTGTGATGTCATCTCTCTCAATAAAAGAAACCTTTGGATGGAAGTTGTTGATCCGTGGTGGGCTGGCGAATACTGGATGTACACTTGTGTTGAGAAACAGCCTGTACCTTACAGGGGTTACCCAGAGTTCTGCATCCCTTAGCCAGGACTGTACATAGTCCACAAAGTCCTACTTCTCTCCTTTTACTGCTTCCCCCATAAGTGGGAGCTCTGAGACAAGGATGTGTCCAGTGTGTCCACGGCACCACAGTTACTTCTGATCTCGTCAGCTTCAGTCTCATGACATAGCCAAAGGAAGACTTCCCCTGAAAGCATACCTCCCAACATTTTGAGACGGGAATGAGGGACACCTACTAGCAAACAAATGTAGGCATAGGACACCCCCCCCCCGACACACCCCCTTAAAGGAGAATTAACCAAAAAAAAGGTCAATTAAATCCACAAGGGTTTTTTTTACCCCTCCTATTCCTTTATATTTGCTTTTAAAATTTCAAAATGCAGCAATTTAGAATTTGGATGAAAGGTTTATCGCTAGGAAACACTTTTTGAAAGATAAAAAGTGCATTTTATATACAACTATATAGATCAGACCAAAATGAGGAGGAATGAGGGACAGAGGGACATTGCTCCAAATCAGGGACAGTCCCTCGAAATCAGGGACAGTTGGGAGCTATGCTGAAAGGTCTGGTCTGGTGTATGGATTTCTTGGAGGGGGGAAAGCTGTACTGGGGAGAGATCTATCCTAGGAGGATCTGTACTGGGAAGAAGATATGTACTGGTAGGGGTTCTGTATAGGGGGGGGGGATCTATAATGGGGGGATATTTACTGAAGGGGAGATCTGAACTGGGAGGGGAGATCTGTACTGTGGGTCAGTCTGTACTGAGGGGGAAAATTATACCGGAGGGGGAGTTTTGTACTGAGGAGACGGGAGTCTGTACTGGGTGGTAGCTGTATTGAGAGGGAGAGGAGATCTGTACTGGAGGAAGCTGTACTGGTGAGGGCACTATACTGAGGTAATCTGTACTAGGGGAGATCGGAACCTGGAGAGATTCGTACTGGGGGTGGAGATCTCTACTGGTGGGAAAGTCTGTACTGAGTAGGAAAACTATACCAGAGGGGGAGTTCTGTACCGCGGGGGAGTTCTGTACCGCGGGGGAGTTCTGTACCGCGGGGGAGATCTGTACCGCGGGGGAGATCTGTACCGCGGGGGAGATCTGTACTGTGGAAGGTAGCTGTACTGAGGGGAGATCTGAACTGGAGAGAGGATTTGTACTGAGGGGGAGATCTGTACTTGTAGGGAATCCTTACTAGTGTTTGAGGGTTGGAGGGAGGATTCCAGCTTGGGAAGGGATGTTTGTGTTGTAATCTGTCTACTGATCTGTGCGTCATGCTCTCTTGACCACTGCGCTGTGTGTTATGCACTTTTGACCCCTGTACACTGTGCGACATGCATGCACTCCTGACCCCTGTACCCTGTACCCTTTGCGTTATGCACTCCTGGCCCCTGCGCTCTGGGTTTTATGCACTCCTGACCCCTGTACCCTTTGTGTCATGCATTCCTGGCCCCTGCGTTCTGGGTTTTATGCACTCCTGGCCCCTACGCTCTGGGTTTTATGCACTCCTGGCCCCTGCGTTCTGGGTTTTATGCACTCCTGGCCCCTACGCTTTGGGTTTTATGCACTCCTGACCCCTGTACCCTTTGCGCCATGCACTTCTGGCCCCTACGCTCTGGGTTTTATGAACTCCTGACCCCTGTGCGTTATGCACGCCTGACCAATGGGCTCTGTGCATTATGCACTCCTGACCCCTGTACACTGTGTGTTATGCATGCACTCCTGACCCCTGTACCCTTTGCGTCATGCACTCCTGACCCCTGGGCTCTGGGTTTTATGAACTCCTGACCCCTGGGCTCTGTCTGTTATGCACTCCAGACCCCTGTACACTGTGCATCATGCATGCACTCCTGGCCCCTGTACCCTTTGCGTCATGCACTCCTGACCCCTGCGCTCTGTGCTTTATGCACTCCTGACCCCTGTACTCTTTGCGTCATGCATTGCTGACCCCTGTGCTCTGGGTTTTAAGCACTCCTTACCCCTGGGCTCTGTGCGTTATGCACTCCTGACCCCTGCGTTCTGTGCGTTATGCACTCCTAACCCCTTGGCTCTGTGCGTTATGCACTCCTGACCCCTGTACCATTTGCATCATGCACTCCTGACCCCTGCGCTCTGGGTTTTATGCACTCTTGACCTCTGCGTTCTGTGCGTTTTATGCACTCCTGACCCCTATTAGACTCTTACTTCTGACACACTAAAGAATATTTTTTTGGAGCTGTGCCATTTGTTATCATGTACACAATATGTAGACTCAAGTTTAAGCCCCTTCCACTGTTAGTACAGTAATGTTGCAGCACGCAGGTGCCCAAGGCTGCCCCTCCTCCCAGGAAAAGAATAAATATCTACAGGCCTGCTCTGAGATCGATCAATGAAGTCTACATCTTGAAGCAGCTTGCACCTCAGTGCTTCCCATGACCCCGGCAAGAGGTGGCTCCTCGCCTCAACTATCTATATGCAATCCTACTGCTCGGGATCCCCCACTGCTGGCAGAGGTTCCTACTGCTTATATATGCACCCTACATATGGGGACCTCTAGTCGTTCGTAAGGCAACCCATAAATTGATCATATTTTTGTTTAACCAGTGGGCTGACCAAAAAAAAAAAAAAAAAAGACTTGATTTGGATGGGGGGATCCTTCCCGCTGTGTTATTGTATTCTGACAGTGGGGAGACTTCTCTGCTGTCAGAATACAATCATCAGTGTTGCTGGATACAGCCGGCGGCGCTGATCATTCGGTAAAAAACTGACAGACTGGTTGTACACAAGTCAATGGATAGATTGACTTGTGTACAACCAGCCTGCCTATACATGGATTGAAATGTGGCCAGTCCTTGCTGAACTGCTCTAATGTCGATCCATGTATGACCGGCTTAATGAGGATCTTCACCCTGTAAACAAAAAACTTAAAAGTCAGCAGCTACAAAAACTCTAGCTGCTGACTTTAAAAAAAAACACGCACTTACCTGTCCCAAGATCCAGCGATGTCCTCACCCGACCCCGGCTCTTTGCTGATCTTTGGGTCGAGGCTCCGGTATCTTAACTGCAGCTTCACAGCTGGCAGCCCACTGCGCATGTGCATGCCGCACTGTGCCCTGTGAATGGTCCTGCAGTCTCCTGGAACCTGGAATGTGTCCCAAGAGGCTGTAGGGGAAGGAGGTAGGGTTGCCACCTCATCCCTTTAAACTAGGGTTGCACAGATTCCAGTATCGGTGCCGATACCGAGTATTTTCACAAGTATCATTATCTGTGTGCAAATGCACTGATACCTGAAACCGATACTTTCAGGCTGGTTCTTTGAGCTGTCAGTGGGGTCTCCTCTGTTGACAGCTGAAGTGTTAAAGAAGTCTGGTAATTGGAGCTGTCAAAAAAAAAAGCACCTGGCAATGTTTATTAACAACATTGCTCAGGCTGAAACACTAAAATAAAAAGAAACATTGTTTCTTTTTGTATCTTTCTGTTTCTTCATCTGCAGATCAAAGGGATGAACAAATGTTCCTCTGTTTAACCCCTTAATAACCCTTAATTTACTCGAATCAGCCTTAATTAACTCCCTATTTTACTCCATTTAATTTATTATTTTCCTGCTTTTTTTATAAACGAAAAACAATTAAAACTTTTTTTTGTGTGCTTTGTTAGTGAATATTTTTACACATATATATTAACATATATTTACACATTTACATTGAAAAAGCGCAAAATAAAAAACAAAAAACAAAAAATTTAATTTTATAAATAACTTTTCAATGCTTTGTACCATTGCTGATAGCTGAAGTGAAAACAAAACAGTTGCAGTAGGAATCGTTAGGAATCGGCGAGAACTAAAAACAACGTATCAGTACATCCCTACTTTAGGCTGGGTTCACATTGGTGCGACACGACAGCCGTCCTACTTTGGATCCGACTTTGCCCTGCGACATGAAGCCGGCATGTGTCCGACTTTCAATGAACGGGGATCCGACTTGGATCCCCGCCAATGCCCGGCACTGTGTTTGGTATGAATCTTTAGGGGGAACTCCGCGCCAAATTTTAAATAAAAAACCGGCATGGGTTCCCCCTCCAGGGGCATACCAGGCCCTTGGGTCTGGTATGGACCTTGAGGGGAACCCCCTACGCCGATAAAAACGGCGTGGGGGTCCCCCCCAATCCATACCAGACCCTTATCCGAGCACGCAGCCCGGCCGGACAGGAATGGGGGTGGGGACGAGCGAGCGCCCCCCCCTCCTGAACCGTACCAGGCCGCATGCCCTCAACATGGGGGGGTTGGTGCCTTGGGGGAGGGGGCGCGCTGCGGCCCCCCACCCCAAAGCACCTTGTCCCCATGTTGATGAGGACAAGGGCCTCTTCCCGACAACCCTGGCCGTTGGTTGTCGGGGTCTGCGGGCGGAGGGCTTATCGGAATCCAGGAGCCCCCTTTAATAAGGGGGCCCCCAGATCCCGGCCCCCCCACCCTATGTGAATGAGTATGGGGTACATGGTACCCCTACCCATTCACCTAGGGAAGTGTCAATAAAAAAAACCACAGTACACAGGTTTCAAAATTAATTTATTGGGCAGCTCCGGTATCTTCTTCCGACTTCTCCCGGTGTTCCGCCTCTTCTCCCGGGCCCCGCCGCTATCTTCTTCCAGCTCTATTGCCAGCGAGGGGCCCGGTCTGCTGCCGCTGTCTTGTCGCCGCTGTCTCGCCGCTCCTTCTCTTCATCTCTTCTTCCGATGTTGACACGACGCTCTCCCCGGCTGGAATGCTCTCTGTGCGCTCTGCTCTGACTTATATAGGCGGTGACCCCGCCCCCTTATGCCGTCACAGTCCCTGGGCATGCTGGGACTGTGACGTTTTAGGTGACCACGCCCCCTTATGCCGTCACAGTCCCAGCATGCCCAGAGACTGTGACGGCATAAGGGGGCGGGGTCACCGCCTATATAAGTCAGAGCAGAGCGCACAGAGAGCATTCCAGCCGGGGAGAGCGTCGTGTCAACATCGGAAGAAGAGATGAAGAGAAGGAGCGGCGAGACAGCGGCGACAAGACAGCGGCAGCAGACCGGGCCCCTCGCTGGCAATAGAGCTGGAAGAAGATAGCGGCGGGGCCCGGGAGAAGAGGCGGAACACCGGGAGAAGTCGGAAGAAGATACCGGAGCTGCCCAATAAATTAATTTTGAAACCTGTGTACTGTGGTTTTTTTTATTGACACTTCCCTAGGTGAATGGGTAGGGGTACCATGTACCCCATACTCATTCACATAGGGTGGGGGGCCGGGATCTGGGGGCCCCCTTATTAAAGGGGGCTCCTGGATTCCGATAAGCCCTCCGCCCGCAGACCCCGACAACCAACGGCCAGGGTTGTCGGGAAGAGGCCCTTGTCCTCATCAACATGGGGACAAGGTGCTTTGGGGTGGGGGGCCGCAGCGCGCCCCCTCCCCCAAGGCACCAACCCCCCCATGTTGAGGGCATGCGGCCTGGTACGGTTCAGGAGGGGGGGGGGCGCTCGCTCGTCCCCACCCCCATTCCTGTCCGGCCGGGCTGCGTGCTCGGATAAGGGTCTGGTATGGATTGGGGGGGACCCCCACGCCGTTTTTATCGGCGTAGGGGGTTCCCCTCAAGGTCCATACCAGACCCAAGGGCCTGGTATGCTCTTGGAGGGGGAACCCATGCCGGTTTTTTATTTAAAATTTGGCGCGGAGTTCCCCCTCAAGAACATCTGAGCACAAGTCGCGTGCCGAAGCCGGATCATGCAAGACGGCAATCCGACTTTGATCCGACTTCAATGATAGTCAATAGGCTGAAGTAGGATCAAAGTCGGACCAAAGTAGTACAGGGAGCATTTCTAAAGTCGGAACGACTTGTGTCGGACCAGTTAGGACGGCTCCCATAGGGAAACATTAAATTTCACACGTCATGCGACATGAGCTCCCAATGTCGGAACGTTTGTCGGACCAGTGTGAACCCAGCCTTAAACCCGAAACACTTATGAATCACACAGGTTCTGAGGCTAATTTAATGCAGATAAGGCACCAAGTGAGTTTAATTACCACCTTAACCACTTCCCGCCCGGCCTATAGGGGATTGACGTCCAGGAAGTGGTTCCGTTATCCTAACTGGGCGTCATATGACGTCCAGCAGGATAACATGCCGCCGCGCGCCCGCGGGGGCGCGCATCGCGGCGATCAGTGGAGCGGTGTGTCAGCCTGACACACCGCTACACCGATCTTGGTAAAGAGTCTCCGGTGGAGGCTCTTTACCACGTGATCAGCCGTGTCCAATCACGGCTGATCACGATGTCAATAGGAAGAGCCGTTGATCGGCTTTTCCTCACTCGCGTCTGACAGGCGCGAGTAGAGGAGAGCCAATCGGCGGCTCTTCTGACAGGGGGGGTCTGCGCTGATTGTTTATCAGATCACCACACTGGACCACCAGGGATCGCCACTAGGACCACCAGGGAAGGGGCAACATGTGGATGGCCAGGTATGTACCCCATGGCCATCCACATGTGCCCAATGTGCCAATCAGTGCCCACAAATGGGCACTGATTGGCACCATTATGTTTCAGTTATGCCCAGCAATGCCACCAATAAATTTTATCAGTGCCACCAATCAGTGTCATCGGTGCCACCTGTCTTTGCCCATCGGTGCCACCTGTCAGTGCCCCTCTGTGCCCATCAGTGCCCACCTATCAGTGCCAACTATCAGTGCCACCCATAAGTACCCATCAGTGCCACCAATATGTACCAATCAATGCCACCTACAAGTGCTCATCACTGCCACCTATAAGTGCCCATCGGTGCCGCATACCAGTGCCACCTATCAGTGCCCATCAGTGCCACCTATCAGTACCCATCATCAGTGCCACCTCATTGGTGACAACTAATTGGTGCCCATCAGTGCCGCCGTATCAGTGCCCGTCATTGAAGAAGAAAACGTACTTATTTACAAAAAATTTTAACAGAAACAAAGAAAAACTTGTTTTTTTTCAAAATTTTATGTCTTTTTTTATTTGTTGTGCAAAAAATAAAAACCGCAGAGGTGATCAAATACCACCAAAAGAAAGCTCTATTTGTGGGAACAAAATGATAAACAATTTGATTGGGTAAAGTGTAGCATGACCGCGCAATTGTCATTCAAATTGCGACAGCGCTGAAAGCTGAAAATTGGCCTGGGTGGGAAGGTGTCTAAGTGCCTGGTATTGAAGTGGTTAATCAGCCACAGAACCTGTGTAATTAATATGTGTTCAGGTTTAAAGGGATGAGGTGGCAACCCTAGAAGGAGGGGGGCCAAACTTCTGCTTGGATTGCCGGGGCTTTGACAGGCACCTGCTCCCCCCCCCCCCCCCAAAAAAAAACATTGAAAATTTGGAGGAAAAGGGAAACTTCTCCTTTTGGGTTAAGTTCCGCTTTAACCAGTTCAGATCCGTGCTATTGCCAAATGACGGCAACAGCGCAGACCTGCTTTGCCGGGACTACGTCTATTGACGCCGTCCCCTGCACGAGCGGCCTGCGCGCCCCCTGCAGGGCGCGCGCAGCACGCTCGGTGATCAGCGAGTCTACGAGACTCGCCTGATCACAGATTGGAGTAAGGGGTCGGTCCCGACCCCTTACCACATGATCAGCTGTCAGCCAATGACAGCTGATCATGTGATGTAAACAGAGCCGGTAATCAGCTATTTTTTCTCCTCGCGCTGACAGTGTGAGGAGGAAAAAAAAAGCCGATCACCGGCGGCCGTGAGAGGGACATCAGTCCCGATCACGGCGATCATCTGTGCCCCCTGCCAGTGACACCTAGCAATAGGCAGCAGTGCCACCTACCAGTGCCCATCAGTGCCACCCATCAGCGCCCACAGTGCCACCCATCAGGGCCCACAATCAGTGCCACAACAACAATGCTGCACATCAGTGTCACCTATCAGTGCCCATCAGTGTCATTTACCAGTGCCCCCATCAGTGCCCCCATCAGTGGTGCCCATCAGTGCCACCCATCTGTGGCCATCAGTGCCGCCTTATCTGTGCCTATCAGTGCTGCCTTAACTGTGCCTATCCGTGCCCATCAGTGCAGCCTATCAGTGCCCACCAGTGCCGCCTCATCAGCGCATATCAATGGAGAAAAATTACCTGTTTGCAAAATTTTATAACAAACTATGAAACATGATTTTTTTTTTTTTTTTCAAAATTTTTCATCTTTTTTTGTTTGTTTAGCAAAAAATAAAAATCCCAGCTGTGATTAAATACCACCAAAAGAAAGCTCTATTTGTGGGAAAAAAATGATAAAAATTTCATTTGTGTACAGTGTTGTATGACCGCGCAATTGTCGTTCAAAGTGCGTCAGCGCTGAAAGCTGAAAATTGGTCTGGGCAGGAGGGGGGTTTAAGTGCCCAGTAAGCAAGTGATTAAGGCTCCTACGCTGCCTATTCATCCAAGTGGTCCTGAGCCTAAGCCATTCCACTTATTCTTGTGTCATCTAGTGGCCAGAATGGGGAATTACATGACATCTGTGCTCTTACCCTATGCTTGTTCTTCAGTTATACAGTATTGATGTTTAACCGCTTCAGCCCCGGAAGAATTTACCCCTTTCCTGACCAGAGCACTTTTTACAATTTGCCACTGCGTCACTTTAACTAACAATTTCGCGGTCGTGCGACGTTGTACCCAAACAAAAATTGACGTCCTTTTTTCCCCACAAATAGAGCTTTCATTTGGTGGTATTTGATCATCTCTGTGGTTTTTATTTTTTGCGCTATAAGCAAAAAAAAAAGTGTCAATTTTGGAATAAAAAATATATTTTTTACTTTTTGCTATAATAAATATCCCCTAAATTTAAAAAACAAAAAAAAAACTAATTTCTTCATTAATTTAGGCCAATTTGTATTCTTCTACATATTTTTGGTAAAAAAAAATTGCAATAAGCGTATATTGATTGGTTTGCGCAAATGTTATAGCGTCTACAAACTATGGGAAAGGTTTATAGGAATTTTTTGTGGCGTTTTTATTTTTTTCACTAGTAATGGCGGTGATCTGCAATTTTTAGTAGTATTGCGACGGACAGATCGGAGACTTTTGACACATTTTTGGGACCACTGACAATTATAGAGCGATCAGTGCTATAAAAATGCACTGATTACTGTATAAATGTCACTGGCAGGGAAGGGGTTAACACTAGGGGGCGATCACGGGGTTAACTGTGTTCCTTCACTGTCTTCTAACTGTATGGGGATGGGACTAACTAGGAGAGATGACAGATCACTGTCCCTAGTTTGAAGGAACACACGATCTGTCTACTCTCCTCTGACAGCACAGGGATTTGTGCATTTACACACACAAATCCCCGTGCTGGCTCTCATGCACGCGATCGCGCCCGCCGGCCACACGCATCGGGTCCCCCCGCTGTGCAGCGGGCACACGCACCTGCCTCCGGTGGCGCTCGCGCGCCCTCTGGTGGCTTTCCTGGGCAAAGCCGTATATATACACGGGATTCCGCCCAGGAGAGCCATTCTGCCGCAGTATGTCTGCGTGAGCCGGTCGGGAACCGGTTAATCGCAATTTTTGGTTCTCGGCTTGGCTGTGACTTTATAGAATTGATTGATTACTATTTTCCATGCTAGTTTTTATACATCAATAGATATTTTGGGGGCTTTGTAAGATCAGCATAAGAATTGCTTGAATTATTTACCTGTCCGTTGTATCATTAAAGTAGAATTTGAGAAAAATACTAACAATAATTAATCCTGCTCCCACCCTATTCTAAGTCTATTCTATCTACCCTGTAGAGGAGAGATGTGTATACTTACCTATTCTTAGGGCGCTTTGGTCTGGTCACATGATCTCACCAGCGGCTGGCTTCAGTGAAGAGGAGAGATCGCTGATAACGTCTGCGGAGCCTGGGCGGTGATGTCACTCATAGGCTTACTATGGAGTATCTATTGTCGCTTTTCCCTCCTCTACACTGAAGCCGGTGCTGGGAGCTCATCGTGTGACCAGTCCGGAGCACCCTCAGAACAGGTAAGTATAGGCATCTTTCCTTTACAGGGTAGTTAGAATAGGGCTTATAATGGGGGTGGGAACAAATTTAAAGCCAAGTTCCGCCCTGAAATTTTTTTTTTCCATTAACAGACTCCTTTTAAACTAAAAAGAAACATGGAGGATTTTTTATTTTTTTTTTATACTTACCAGAATCGCCCTGTTGCTATGTAGTCCTCCTAATCTGCCACTTCCTGGTCCGCGGAGCTCCCTCGTCACTTCCTCCCTCGCCTGTGCTCCTGGGAAATGATGTGTCAGGACAGGAAATGACGTGATTTAAGGCGGATCACAGCGCCATTTTTAAAAAAGGGAAGAGAGACGTCGCCGCCCGTTGTTATGGCAACTTTAGAAACAATCGGCGCTACAGCCGCCGGTGAATCGCGCATGCGCGAGATCGAGAGGTGCATGCTGGTTACCCAGCATGCACCTCTCCTACGCTTATCCAGGAAGAGTTAGCGTATTGGGCTTCACATGCCCACAATCATGATGGCAACGGCCACAACAGGACGGAAAAACTTGTGAGTAGTAATTTAATATTTTAGCAACATCCTTTTTTTTTAAATTGTATAATAGTTTTTTTATTTAAGAACGAATTATGCATGGATCTTTAAAAAAAAAAAAAAAAAAAAAGAAAGTGGCCGGAACTCCGCTTTAAGTATAATTAGTATTTGACTGAACTTCTACTTTAAGTTTATTCTCTGATTGTGGTTATTTTGTAGGGGGAATTCCTGCATTTTGCCATTGATTTCTAAATTGCTTAATGTTAACGGGGGCCTAAGGTACACTCCACTCCAGCACTGGTTGGGTAGCATATACACTATATTGTCAGAAGTATTGGGACTAGAGCTGGGCAATTTTCTCAAAAAAAAAAAAAAAAATAAATCGCGCGATTCACGATTCGAATCGAGTTTTTTTTTTTTTTTGGACACCGTGCCGGTCCTGAGGAGCTGCGGGCAGGAGTTTTTAGGCGAAGCCGCGGACTAGGCCTAGTCCGCGAGGCTGGACACCGCGAACTAGGCCAAAGCCGTGGCCTCGCCTAAAAAAACGCAGACTGGGCCGAAGCTGCGGCCTCACCTAAAAGCTCCTGCCTGCAGCTCCTAAGGACCAGCGCGGTGAACAAAAAAAAATCTAAAAAAATTGATTTGCTTAAATTTTGAATCGATTTGACCTCTCAACTCGATTCAAGATTTAAAACGATTTTTTCCCCAGCCCTAATTGGGACACCCCTCCAAATCATTAGATTCAGGTGTTCCAATCACCAGGCATGCAGATTGCTTCCACAAACATATGTGAAAGAATGGGTGACTCTCAGGAGCTCAGTGAATTCAAGCGTGGTACTCGTGATAGGTTGCCACCTGTGCAATAAGTCCATCCGTGCTACTAAATATTCCACGGCCAACTGTTAGTGGTATTATAACAAAGTGGAACTAACTGGCAACAAAGGCAACTCAAGCCACGAAGTGGTAGGCCACGTAAAATGACAAAGCGGGTTCAGTGAATGCTGAAGCTGACAGTGCGCAGAAGTCGCCAACTGTCTGCCAAGTCAATATCTACAGACCTCCAAACTTCATGTGGCCTTCAGATTAGCATAACAGCAGTGCGTAGAGAGCTTCATGGAATTCATGGAATGGGTTTCCATGGCGGAAAAGCTGCATCCAAGCCTTACATCACCATGTGCAATGCAAAGCTTCGGATGCCGTGGTGTAAAGCATGCCGTCACTTTAATCTAGAGCCGTGGAGGCGTGTTCTCTGGAGTGACCAATCACGCTTCTCTGACAGTCTGATGGACGTGTCTGAGTTTGGCGGTTGCCAGGAGAACGGTACTTGTCTGACTGCATTGTGCCAGGTGTAAAGTTTGGTGGAGGAGGGGGGGTATATGGTGGGGGGGTTGTTTTTCAGGGGTTGGGTTTGGCCCCTCAGTTCCAGTGAAGGGAACTCTTAAGGCGTCAGCATACCAAGACATTTTGGACAATTTTAAGCTCCCAACTTTGTGGGAAGAGTTTGGGGATGACCCCTTCCTGTTCCAACATGGCTGCCCGCCAGTGCACAAAGCAAGGTCCATAAAGACATGGATGAGTGAGTTTGGGGTGGAGGATATTGACTGGCCTGCACAGAGTCCTGACCTCACCCTGACCTCACCTGGGATGAATTAGAGTGGACACTGGGATCCAGGTCTTCTTGTCCTACATCAGACCTCACAAATGCGCTTCTAGAAAAATGGTCAAACATTCCCATAGACACACACCTAAACCTTGTGGACGGCCTTCCCAGAAGAGTTGAAAGCTGTTATAGCTGCAAAGGGTGGACCAACTCAATACTGAACTCTACGGACTAAGACTGGGATGCCATTACAGTTCATGTGTGTGTAACGGCAGGCGTCCCAATACTTTTGGCAATATAGTGTACCCGGGACTGACAGCTTCATTATTACTCCCAAAGACTGGACAAGGACCAGAAATAGTTGCAGTGTGAATATGCTTCTGTCTAGATCACACATTATTGCTGATCAGAAGCATGTTTAAATTTGGTTTATTGCCACCTCTGACCACTAGAGGGGGAGATTCCCTTTGGTTGTTGTGAAGTGAAGGCGTGATTCCATCCAAAATCTTCTATTTTATTTTTAGGTGGCTCTGCCAGTTGTTTACTTTTGTGGGACCAATGGGGGAAGATTTCCGCCCTCGGGTCCTGATGTCACAGTCAGGGCTTGGCTGTGAGTGGATATGACTCATTCCAGTCATTGAGCTTTGGGCCTCTTTCGCTCAGGCATGAAAATAGCTTCAAACAGATACACACAGCATATACTTTTATTCGCAGTCTATGTATGTGCCCATTTACACAGCTTTCCTGGGCAGTGTAATATACCCCTGAGTTCTGCAGCATTAAAAAATTCACCCAAGGCCATTTTTTGGGACATATTTATTGCTGTACACGAACATTTACATGTGTAAAAGTTTAAAATACTAATGCAGTACATGGCCGCCACCAGCTGTAGATATCAACATTGTGTAGTCAGCAGCACTTGTGTCACTAATTACACACTGAATAGCCACCTGCATCCTAGAAACAGGGGCCTCCTACACTCTAGCAACCTAGGACAATAGGCAGCAGGAGACATCTACACCTTAGCATCCAAGGATGCCAGGCTGCCTGCATCCTAGAAACCAAGTGTGCTAGGCAGCAGGAGCTGCCTTTCTCCTAGCAACCAAAGTCACTAGGGCGGAGGAGCCACCTGCATCCTAGCAACCTAAGTGGTGTGGGGGTGTTTTTCAGGGGTTGGGTTTGGCCTCTTAGTTCCAGTGAAAAGAACTCTTAAGGCGTCAGCATACCAAGACCAGTATCTCACAAAAGTCAGTACTCCGCTCACATTTTTGTAAATCTTTTCTTCTATCTTTTCATGTGACAACACTGAAGAAATGACACTTTGCTACAATGTAAAGTAGTGAGTGTACAGCTTGTATAACAGTGTAAATGTGCTGTCCCCTCAAAATAACTCAACACACAGCCATTAAAGTGGAACTTCCACTCATCAGATTCCTCCCCCCCTCCGGTGTCACAGTTGGCACCTTTCAGGGGGAGGGGGGTGCAGATACCTGTATATTACAGGTATCTGTACCCACTTCCGGCATAGATAGCCGCAGAATCTGCGGTTATTTACGCCACTTCCTGTCCCCCCGCCCGCTGTCTGCTGGGAAACACACGGGTCCCAGAGACAGCAGGGACCATCTGTATTGCGCTGCGCGACTCGCGCATGCGCAGTAGGGAATCGGGAAGTGAAGCCGCAAGCCTTCACTTCCTGATTCCCTTACCAAAGATGGAGGCGGCAGCACCCGAGGGCAGAGAGACGGTTCGGCCTCGGGTGCCGACATTGCGGGTGCCCTGGACAGGTAAGTGTCCATGTTTTAAAAGTCAGCAGCTGCAGTATTTGTAGCTGCTGACTTTAAAAAAAAAAAAATTTCGGCAGAGCTCCGCTTTAATGTCTAAAACGCTGGCAACAAAAGTGAGTACACCCCTAAGTGAAAATGTCCAAATTGGGCCCAAAGTGTCAATATTTTGTGTGGCCACCATTGTTTTCCAGCACTGCCTGAGGCTCGATTCACATCTATGCAGGTTGCTTTTGAGCGTTTCTGCAGTGTTTTTTGCGGTGCTTGCCACGTCTTTGAACAGCGTTTTTACAGCATTTTTGCCACGTTTTGCGTTTTTTTTATTTTAAGTTTTTTTTTAAACTGTATACAGTGTACAAAAAAAAAACGCAAAAAGGTGCAAAAAAGATGTAAAAACTTTTTTGATGCTGGTCCATTGAATTCTATTATGTGCAAAATGCTGCATTTTGCATGAAAAAAAGTCCCTGACCCTTTCCAAAAACGCAGAGGCACAAAAATGCATTGATGTGAACATGTTCCATAGGAACCCATGTTAAAAAATTCCCATGCATTTCTGCAAAATGAATCAAAAAATGCATTAGTGTGAATGGAGCCTTAACCCTCTTGAGCATGGTGTTCACCAGAGCTTCACAGGTTGCCACTGGAGTCCTCTTCCCCTCCTCCATGATGACATCACAGAGCTGGTGGATGTTAGAGACCTTGCGCTCCTCCACCTTCCATTTGAGGATGCCCCACAGATGCTCAATAGGGTTTAGGTCTGGAGACATGCTTGGCCAGTCCATCACCTTTACCTTCAGCTTCTTTAGTAAGGCAGTGGTCATCTTGAAAGTGTGTTTGGGGTCGTTATGTTGGAATACTGACCTGCGGCCCAGTCTCTGAAGGGAGGGGATCATGCTCTGCTTCAGTATGTCACAGTACATGTTGGCATTCATGGTTCCCTCAATGAACTGTAGCTCCCCAGTGTCGGCAGCACTCATGCAGCCCCAGACCATGACACTCCCACCACCATGCTTGACTGTAGACAAGACACACTTGTCTTTGTACTCCTCACCTGGTTGCCGCCACACAGGCTTGACACCATCTGAACCAAATAAGTTTATCTTGGTCTCATCAGACCACAGGACATGGTTCCAGTAATCCATGTCCTTAGTCTGCTTGTCTTCAGGAAACTGTTTGTGGGCTTTCTTGTGCATCATCTTTAGAAGAGGCTTCCTTCTGGGACGACAGCCATGCAGACCAATTTGATGCAGTGTGTGGCGTATGGTCTGAGCACTGACAGGCTGACCCCCCCACCCCTTCTACCTCTGCAGCAATGCTGGCAGCACTCATATGTCTATTTCCCAAAGACAACCTCTGGATATGACGCTGAGCATGTGACCTCAACTTCTTCGGTCGACCATGGCGAGGTCTGTTCTGAGGGGAACCTGTCCTGTTATACCGCTGTATGGTCTTGGCCACTGTGCTGCAGCTCAGTTTCAGAGTCTTGGCAATCTTCTTATAGCCTAGGCCATCTTTATGTAGAGCAACAATTCTTTTTTTCAGATCCTCAGAAAGTTCTTTGCCATGAGGTGCCATGTTGAAACTCCAGTGACCAGTATGAGAGAGTGAGAGCGATAAACACCAAATTTAACACACCTGCTCCCCATTCACACCTGAGACCTTGTAACACTAACGAGTCACATGACACCGGGGAGGGAAAATGGCTAATTGGGCCCAATTTGGACATTTTCACTTAGGGGTGTACTCACTTTTTTTTGCCAGCGGTTTAGACATTAATGGCTGTGTGTTGAGTTATTTTGAGAGGACAGCCTTCCTCCTAGCAACCTAGGATTCTAAGCAACAATGGCCCCCAGTGTGCTAACAACCAATAGGCTGCATTAATGCTTTACCCTTCTACGCATGTAAACATTACACAAATATTACATGCATACGACGTAGGACAACTTAAACGCTTCTGGTAAAATCCTGTGATCTATGTTGTAAAGCTCTGTACATCTAAAGTAGATCCTGTAACAGACCAAGCTGTCCAACATATGTGGCAGTTACAGTTGGGAAAAACAATATAACAGCACTGATGGGAGTGTCAGCAACAGCCAGCTTTTATTCATATGGATTAAAACTTTTTCATCAAATAAAAAATAGTTTTTTTTATCGTTCCTAAAAGGTGTTATGTAGTTGGCTTTTAATTTGTTTTTCTATTTACTTAAAGTCCATTTAAAGCACTGGAGTTGATTTACTAAAAGCAAATAGACTGTGCACTTTGCAAGAACAGTTGCTCCAGAGCTTAGTAAATTAGAAAAAAAGCTTCACTTCACAAAGAATAGCCAATCACATGCAAGGAAAGTAAAAAAACAGAATTTGTGCTTGTAAGGAAGGGTAGGTGGGTGGTTTGTTTGTTGCAACCTGCATTTTTTTACCCCCTCGTTGGGCACCGAGCAAGGGTCACATGAGAGAATATACATGGCTGTGTCAACTCTTAACTGACATCTTAGCCCTGTAAGTAGATGATGACCCTGGATGATGGCTGAACAAGGATGGCTCTGTCCTTCTGGAGAGAAAAGCAGATGAAGGCCTTGTCACACTGACCACCAATGTTAGGGGAACATTCTTCCCACTCACCACCAATACAGTATTCATACCCCTTCACATTTTCTACATATTGTCACGTTACAACCAAAAATGCTATGTGTGGCGGAAAACTTACACTGCACATCACCCTGAACACACCATCCCCACTGTGAAACCTGGTGGTGGCAGCATCATATTGTGGGGATGGTTTTCTTCAGCAGGGACAGGGTAATACAGGGCAATCTAAAAAAAAAAAAAAACCTGTTAGAGTCTGCAAACGACTTGAGACTGGGGCGGAGGTTCACCTTCCAGCAGGACAACGACCCGAAACATACAGCCAGAGCTACAATGGAATGATTTAGATCAAAGCATATTCATGTGTTAAAATGGCCCAGGCAAAGAAGAATGGGCAAAAATGTCCCTCTCTAGATGTGCAAAGAATTGCAACTCTAATTGCAGTGAAAGGGGGTTCTAGTATTGACTCAGGGGGGAGCTATACAAATGCCCCCACACTTTTCACATATTTATTTGTAAAACATTTTGGAAATCATTTCATTTTTCTTCCATTGCACAATTATGTGCCACTTTGTGTTGGTCTATCACATAAAATCCCAATAAAATACATTTACGTTTTTGGTTGTAACATGACAAAATGTGAAAAACTTCAAGGGGTATGAATACTTTTTCCATGCACTGTATACGACCCATTCTTCCCACTGACCCCCAATGTAAGAATCATTCTTCCCATTTACCACCAATGTAAAGAGCATTTTTCCCCCTGACTACCAATGTAAGGGACATTGTTTCCACCGGCCATCAATGTAAGGAGCATTCTTCCCACTGATCACCATGTTAATGTACCAAGAGCTGTAGAAATAGCCACAGCACAGCACATTAGACATGTGCACACTGAAATATTTCATTTCGGAATTTCGTTTTCGTCCGAAAAATAAATTTATTTAGTTACTCCTGAAATTTGTTTTTATTTATTTCGTTTTTCGTTAAAAATTGCATTCGTCCGAAAATCCAAATTAAGGTCGAATCTGTCATTGAAGGCTTATAGTGTCTGTCGAATGTTCAAAGAAGATTCGACGGAGCAGCTAAACTGTGCGACGCCATATAGTTTACCTGCTCCGTCGAATCTTTTTAGAACTTTCAACAGACACCATAAGCCAAAGTACGTGTGTACTTAGTTCTAGCTATTTTACTGCCCCTCCTCTTTGGTTACAATCAGCCAATAACATTCATCATCATCATTATTTTTATTTATCTTTCCTCCCCTACGTCGAATCTTTCCTCCCCTACGTCGAATCTTTCCTCGCCTACGTCGAATCTTTCCTCCCCTACGTCGAATCTTTCCTCCCCTACGTCGAATCTTTCCTCCCCTACGTCGAATCTTTCCTCGCCTACGTCGAATCTTTCCTCCCCTACGTCGAATCTTTCCTCGCCTACGTCGAATCTTTCCTCCCCTACGTCGAATCTTTCCTCCCCTACGTCGAATCTTTCCTCCCCTACGTCGAATCTTTCCTCCCCTACGTCGAATCTTTCCTCCCCTACGTCGAATCTTTCCTCCCCTACGTCGAATCTTTCCTCCCCTACGTCGAATCTTTCCTCCCCTACGTCGAATCTTTCCTCGCCTACGTCGAATCTTTCCTCCCCTACGTCGAATCTTTCCTCGCCTACGTCGAATCTTTCCTCCCCTACGTCGAATCTTTCCTCGCCTACGTCGAATCTTTCCTTCCTTACGTCGAATCTTTTCTCTTTATGTCATATCTTTTCTCTCTATGTAGAATAATCTTGGACTAATAGAGTTAAGGCACATTCGACCAAAGGTTTGATGGACATAGATTGTTATTGTCATCATCATGTCGAATCTCCTATCTATATCGAACTGTTGTAGCAACGAAAATGAAAATAAAGCATTTATGTCGGATCTTTCGTTATTCGGACTCTGCACTTTCGTTATCGTTTGTAAAAACGATAACGAAAATACCTATAATTCGGACGAAAATGCATTCGGACAAAAACGAATGCACATGTCTACAGCACATAGCTAAGCATAGTAGCTAAGTCAGGGCCGTCTTTAACCACATGCCGACCGGGCCATAGCCAAAAGACGGCTACAGCGCGGTCGGCTTATTCTGTGTGAGCGTCCATGGACGTCCTCACAGAATCGTGCGCCCACCTGGGGTCCCCCCCCCCCCCGGAACATCCGTGACTGCCGGGTCCGGTGGACCCAGCGGATTGCGGTAAATGGCCGCTGACAGCGGCCGTTTACCATGTGATCGCTCCGTCAAATGATGGAGCATCACTTGTAAACATGTCATGACGCCGGTTCCTCCCTCCCCTCTCTGTACCGATCAGTACAGTGTGAGAGGAGAGAGGGAGAGATCGTTTGCAGCGCTGTGTGCACTACAGATCAAGTCCACAGCGCTGCTCAGTGCCCACACTCTGCCACACTATGCAATACTATGCAATACTCGCCAATACTCTGCCAATACTCTGCAATAAATTTTAACAGAAACAAAGATTTTTTTTTTTTTTTTTTAACCAAATTTTCAGTCTTTTTTGATTTATAGCGCAAAAAATAAAAAACCCAGCGGTGATTAAATACCACCAAAAGAAAGCTCTATTTGTGTGAAAAAAAGGACAAACATTTCAAATTGGTACAGTGTTGCATGAATGAGTAATTGTCAAAGTGTGAAAGCTGAAAATTGGTCTGGTTAGGAAGGGGGTTTAAGTGCCCCGTGGTCAAGTGGTTAATATTGATTGGGCCCTGGGCAAACATTTTCTTGGGCCCCCCAACGGCTCTTAGACATATAACAAATAGCAGTAAGACTCAAAATCTGTTTACTGCAGCAGATCAGGCAGCAATTGCAATTGGTTGCCAGAGGATACAGCATATTATTACCGATCAATGACTGGTTGTTAGAGGTTACAACACATAATTTCTGCTTCCTCATACATTGCTAGAGGTTGCTACAAATCATTACTGCTCACTAAGAGACGTACTACCGGAGATGACCAGAGACTGTGAATCCAGTGCAGGAGATGACCAGAGACTGCGGATCTAATACAGAAGATGACCAGAGACTGCAAATCTAATACAGAAGATGACCAGAGACTGCGGATCTAATACAGGAGATGACCAGAGACTGCAAATCTAATACAGAAGATGACCAGAGACTGCGGATCTAATACAGGAGATGACCAGAGACTGCAAATCTAATACAGAAGATGACCAGAGACTGCAAATCTAATACAGAAGATGACCAGAGACTGTGGATCTAATACAGGAGATGACCAGAGACTGCGGATCTAATACAGAAGATGACCAGAGACTGCAAATCTAATACAGAAGATGACCAGAGACTGCAAATCTAATACAGAAGATGACCAGAGACTGCGGATCTAATACAGGAGATGACCAGAGACTGCAAATCTAATACAGAAGATGACCAGAGACTGTAAATCTAATACAAGAGATGACCAGAGACTGTGGATCTAATACAGGAGATTATCAGAGACTGTGGATATAATACAGGAGATAACCAGAGACCAGAGTACAGGAGGTGATCAACTAAGTAACCATTTAAGAAAACAGTCAACAAGCAGTCTATGGGGAGAAGGGCCTACCTTGCCAGCCAGGCTCACCAGCCACTCTCATTGATTCAGGGAAGGTGCTCTCAGAGGTCCAGGTGCAGGGCCTTCAGGGGTCTAGGTGCGGGGCCCTCAGGGGTCCGGAGGCAGGGCTTGCAAAGGTTGGGGGGTGGGACTCGCAAAGGTCTGGGGCCGTGTTTTCAAGAGGTCTGGAGGCGGGGCTCTCAGCGCTCCTACTCCGATCTCAGCTCCGAGCATACAGGCTGCATTGGGTGGGGTCAGAGCTGCAGTGGGGCTTCTGCCACCCCCCCCCCACCCTGCTGGTCGGGGAATACAGCGATGTATTTCTGCGCTCGGCGGGGTTATCATGGGAATTTGCGGGCAGCGTGGGCTCAAGGGGCAGCTGCTTTGGCGGGCCCCCCGACCTTGACAGCTGCCCCTTTTGCCCTGCGTTAAAGACGGCCCTGAGTTAAGTGGTCAGCACTTCCACCGGGTGGCACTAGGGTTGTTGGTTTGAATCCCAACCATGACACAACCTGTGTGGGTTTCCTCTTGGTCCTCCGGTTCCCTCCCACACTCCAAAGACATACTGGTAGGTTTATTAGCTCCTGTCTAAATTGGCCCTATTATGTATGAGTGTGAGTTAGGGTTCTTAGATTGTAAGAGGGCATGGACTGATGCGAATGTGCAATCTATATATATGTAAATTGACAGCACTATAGAAGTACCTGAAATAAATAAATATTAGTGAAGGAAACCTGAAAGCTATTTCATGGGTTCCTCCATGTTACAAAAGTTGAGAAATCCCTGTTTATGTGATATGTTTAAAGGCAGTTAGAACTAAATCCAGCTATAGGTATTATGCTCCATCTTCTGTATAATCTGTTTTTCTGCGGGAAAAAAAAGAAAAATTCATGTGATTGGCTCTCCTCTAATGATTTTTATTTTTATTCTTGTGTTTCCAGATGACGCACAGTTGCACCCTTCTCGTTTTGCTCTGGCTGTCTCGTGTGTATGGAACACCAAACAACAGCACAACAGGTAAGAGATGAGTCTGGGGTATGACAGATGCTATAGGCGAGAGTGGAGGGAGAACAACATATGGTGTGTGTCTGGTGAGGGATGATGTGGTCAGGAGGTGCCCACACAGGTCTTACTCGCTTCGCAAAGACAGTCTGCAAACAATTTTATCCAAGACATCGTTCTGTTAAAGAGAAGATTAGCTCATGTCATTTTGAATGTGCCGTCATTCCAGGGAGACACATATTAATGGACTGTTAAAGAGATTGGAAGGAGGATTGGAGGAGAGAAATGGATCAGGAGAAGATTATGATGGAGATTAAAAAACAAACAAAAGGAAAGACGGGAAGAAAGAGGGAAGATGGAGGTTTTGTTGGATGTCAGTAGAGAAGCAAGAAAGATGGCAGAGAGAGGAGTATGACAGAGAGACAGGAGAGAGAGTTGGGGAGAGTCAAGGAGAGAGAGTTGGGGAAGAGTCAAGGAGAAAGAGTTGGGGAGAGTCAAGGAGAGAGAGTTGGGGAGAGTCAAGGAGAGAGAGTTGGGGAGAGTCAAGGAGAGAGAGTTGGGGAGAGTCAAGGAGAGAGAGTTGGGGAGAGTCAAGGAGAGAGAGTTGGGGAGAGTCAAGGAGAGAGAGTTGGGGAGAGTCAAGGAGAGAGAGTGAGGAGAGTCAAGGAGAGAGAGTGAGGAGAGTCAAGGAGAGAGAGAGTGGGGAGAGTCAAGGAGAGTGAGGAGAGTCAAGGAGAGGGAGTGAGGAGAGTCAAGGAGAGAGAGTGAGGAGAGTCAAGGAGAGAGAGTGAGGAGAGTCAAGGAGAGGGAGTGAGGAGAGTCAAGGAGAGTGAGTGAGGAGAGTCAGGGAGAGACAGTTGGGGGAAAGTCAATGAGAGAGAGGTGGGGAAAGTCCAGGAGAGTGGGGAGAGTCCAGGAGAGAGAGTGGGGAGAGTCCAGGAGAGAGAGTGGGGAGAGTCCAGGTGAGAGAATGGGGAGAGTAGAGGCGAGACAGTTCCAGGAATGAATTTGTCACACCTTGTATTCTGAGAGCTGACACCTGCTGTTGTCAAAATACCTGAGCAGTACCTGCATATGATTGAATAGAGGGAGATACAGCCTAGGAAAAGCTCAGAGAAAAGGATGCAAAGAGAGAGAACTTGGGAAGAGGAAGAGACAGAGTATGAAAAAAGGTTTAAGGATGACAGTGGCAGAGATACAGTTTAGTCAGAGGAAAAGCTCAGAGAGAGAGGAAGGGAAGGTAGAGAGGTCTGGAGAAGAGGACTAGACAGATTGTGGAAAGGGAGTTGGGTGAGGAGAGGGGTAGAGATACAGCCAAAAGAGAGGAAAATGTCAGAGAAAGAGATGGAGATTGCTTAAGCTGGCCATACATATAAACAACATTGATGGACAAATCTGCATTGCCAACAATTTTATTCTGGCAGATGGCACTTGCTAAATGCAGGCATGTTTGGCTCAGAATTTTCTGCTTGGCAAGTTCAACAAAAATCGTTTGAGAAATTGACTTTTGTTGAGCCACATGCATAACGAATTTTGTCAAAATTCAGCAGGAATCAGTCAAAGGTCAATATATGTGTAGCCAGCTTTAGGTAGAGACAGAATATGGAAAGAGTTTTGGGGGAAGAGAGGGTCAGAAATACAGTCTAGGGAGAGGAAAGTCTCAGAGCAAAGGAGATCAAGAGAGCTTAGGATGATGAAGAAACACGGTGTGAAAAGGGAGTTGGAGAAGACAGAAGGAATACAGCCTAGGTAGAGAAAGATCCGAGAGAGAGAGAGAGAGAGCTTGGGAAGAGGACGAGAGTATGAAAAGCGAGTTGGTGGAGGACAGGGGCAGAGATACAGCCTGGGCACAGGAAAAAGCTGAGAGAGAGGGAGATGAAGATTGCTTAGGAAGAGGATGAGACAGACTATGGAAAACAGAGATTGAAAAGACAGGCAGAGATACTGCCCAGGTAGAGGAAAGGCTCAGACAGAGAGAGAGGTGTAGAGAGCTTGGGAAGAGTATGAGACAGTGTGGAAAGAGAATTGGTAGAAGATAGAGGCAAAGATACAGCCCATGCAGAGGAAAAACAGAGAGGAGATAAGGTTTGCCTAGGACATGGAAAGAGAGACAGAGTACAGAAAGGAAGTTGAAGGAAGACAGGTAGAGATATAGGCTAGGTAGAGGGAAAGCTCAGAAATGAGAAGGAGACCTCTTAGGAAGAGACAGAGTATGGAAAAAGAGTTAGATGAAGAGGGGACAGAGATACATCCTGTGAAGAGGGAAAAGTTGAATGGGAGGAAGAGTGGGCAGAGATACAGCATAGGGAGATGAATAGATAGGGGAAATATCTAGAGAACCTGGAAAGAGGGCGAAAAGAGAAGATGGAAAGACAGAACTTGGGAGGTAGCAGGAAATTGTTAGGATGGGGAGGAAAGAGAGTTGAGGGAAGGGGAGAAGAGAAGACCTGCCTAGATAGGAAGCAGGAACTCAGGGAGAAGGAAGGAAAGAGAGGAAACCTTTGAGGAGAGATTATTAGGAGGAGAAGTAGGACTTGTAAAAGAGGTAGTGGGGAAAGAGGAGAGAGGGCAAGAAGGTTTGTAAAAGAGGAGAGAGGGCTTGGGGGAAAGAAGAGGCAAAGATGAGGAGAAACAATAAGACGGGAGGTAAAAGAGGACTAGAGGGGGAAGCAGAGAGGAAATGGGCCATAGCAGGGCAGATACAAACACTTTACAAGCAGTACTTATATTTATAACCATATCAGCCTTTGTCCTTATCAAGCCATGGTGTATGGAGTGGAGACAGTTATGTATACTCTGTGCTTTCACTGTCCACTTTCTCTCCATTTTAGGATGCCGGATCATACACCCTCCTAGAGACGGGGGGATCCGTTACAGGGGTCTCACCCTTACTCAGGTAAAGGCGGTTGAGATGCTTCCGGTGGATTACGAGATTGAATTTGTTTGCCGCGGAGAAAGGGAGATTTCTGGTCCAAAAGTACGCAAGTGCCAGCTGGACGGGACCTGGACAGATATGGACAAACCAAGCCGCTGTCGTAAGTTTCTTTTCTATTTGTCTCTAGGTACCCATAGAGAGGCCTCTGTTTCGTGGCTCTTTGCCTGTCTTTGAAGGTGCAAATTTACATTGCAGCTTGGCCCATGGATAAATTCTACTTTTATTTATTTATATATTTATATGGGTGTTAAATGCTGGTACTTGTGTGCAATGTTCAACCATTGCCTATCCCACACCAACGGTGGGGAATTTATGGCTGCAGCGGATCCGACACATACATTTATAGATACACACTGAAATAATACACAGATTTATTTAAAAAAAAATGTTTGCGCCGGTGACACAACTTCTGCACAATGTTCACAATGTGCTCAAAAAAGTATATAAAACAGTTCCTTCCAGTAAAGTCGCAGGTACTATTATTACTAGACAAGTACAATTACAAAAAAAAAACAGTCCTCTAATTAAATAAGCATGTGCAGATCATGAATCATAAAAAATGCAAAACAATAAGGTGGTAATTAGTGTAAAAATCCCATTGTTATATTCAAGTCCAGGTGTTGATAATCAATCCATATATAATAAATAAAAACCGTCTTTCAAAAACAAGGTGACTTGTGCTTTTTTCCGGGCTTGTAAAAAATAGAAGTGCAGGTGCTCCACTCAGTGCTCCCCTATGCCAGTGCACTCACCAGAGGGCTCTCCCTTCAAGGGGGTAATACCCCTTCACAGCCAAAACTGCTGTACATTAGGACACAGAGCTCCGCTGTTGTTATCCTTATTCCTTATGCGATTGGCCCCTTCATCTGAATAGTATGCAGTTTATGCAAAGAGAAATGACACTCCGTAGTGCAATACAGTTTTACTCCTTTTATTATATGTTAAAAATGTATGGAAATGCACTTACATTTTGCTTAAAAACAATGAGCAGTAAAAAAATTGGGAAGTCCGGGATTCCCATGCATTCCATGGACCAAACGGGAAGTAACGCAATGACGCTGAGGCTCCACCCTATGCGTTTCATCAGCATAACGTTATCGGGAGCGGCGCCATCTTGCTTCACTTTATAGAATATATACTGTGTGGTAACTGTCTCTCCTTGATACAAAGGATCTATTTCCGATGAAGAAGCTGACACACCCACAGCTTCTTCATCGGAAATCGATCCTTTCTATCAAGTGTAGGGCGGAGCCTCAGCGTCATTGCATCACTTCCTGTTTGGTCCATGGAACGCATGAGAATCCTGGACTTCCCATTTTTTTACTATTCATTGTTTTTAAACAAAATGTAAGTGCATTTCCATACCCAAATGCATTATTTTACATTTTTCTACATTGAACCTCATTTGCCATGTAGTTGCCCACCCCATTAATTTGTTCAGATCTTCTTGGAACGTTTCCACATCCTGCAGAGAAATTATTGCCCTGCTTAGCTTAGTATCGTCTGCAAATACTGCGATTGAACTGTTTATCCCATCCTCCAGATCATTTATGAATAAATTAAATAGGATTGGTCTCAGGACAGAACCCTGGGGGACCCCACTACCCACCCCTGACCATTCCGATTACTACCCATTTATCCCTACCTTCTGAACTTGCCCCTGTAGCCAGTTTTCAATCCATGTACTCACCCTATGGTCCATGCCAACAGACCTTAGTTTATGGGGGACTATATCAAATGCCTTTGCAAAATCCAGATACACCATGTCCACGGGCCTTCCTCTATCTAGATGGCAGCTCACCTCCTCATAGAAGGTTAACAGGTTGGTTTGGCAAGAACGATTCTTCATGAATCCATGCTGATTACTGCCAATGATACCGGTTTCATTACTAAAATCTTGTATATAGTCCCTTATCATCCCCTCCAAGAACTTGCATACAATTGTTGTTAGGCTAACTGGTCTGTAGTTCCCAGGGATATATCTTGGCCCTTTTTTAAATATTGGTGCCACATTGGCTTTTCTTCAATCTGCTTATACTATTCCAGTCAGTAGACTTTTTGTAAAAATTAGGAACAATGGTCTGGAAATTACTTGACTGAGTTCCTTAAGGACCCTCAGGTGCCAGCCATCTGGTCCTGGTGACTTATTAATGTTAAGTTTTTCAAGTCTATTTATAATTCTATCCTCTGTTAGTTATGAGGGTGCTTCCTGCGATGTGTCATGAGGATAAACATTGCAGTTTTGGTTACTGAAGCCCCCCCCACCCCGTTTCCCTCGTGAAGACTGAGAAGAAAAAAAAAAACAATACCTTCGCCATCTCTCCATCCTTAGTAACCAGATTCCCTTCATCATTCTTTATGGGGCCAATATAATCTGACCTCCCTTTCTTACAATTTATATACTTAAAGAATTTCTTGGGATTTTTTTTACTGTGCCTTTTGTGTTCTATCTTGGCTGCCCTGATTGCACCCTTACATTTCTTGTTGCATTCTTTGCTTTGTAAAGTTGGAATGCTGATGATGATCCCTCAGCCTTGTATTTTGTGAAGGCCTTCTCCTTTGCTTTTATAAGCATTTTTACTTTGGAGTTAAGCCACCAGGACTTTTATTAGCTTCTATTTAATTAGAGGACTGTTTATTTGTAATTGTACTTGTCTAGTAATAATAGCACTTGTCACTTTACTGGAAGGAATTGTTTTATATATTTTTTGAGCACATTGTGAGCATTGCACACAAGCACCAGCACTTTAACAGACAAATAAATACAGAGCAGAGCCACGTCCACTAAAAGCTTTCAAAACTATTCACATATACATTCTACCTAGTCAAGCATAATGGGGGAACCCCCCCCCCCCCCCCAATACTTCTCTTTTAAGTGTATCTGATGGTCAGTAGCACCTGTTCTTCATGTAGGAAGACCCACATGGCCTGATCCTCGCTCAGTCATCTCAGGCAAAGCTCAATAAGGCCAGAATTCACCTGTATATGGCCTTAAATATTGCTGCTCAGTTTCTTTCACTAACCATTTTTTGTGATATCATTGCTAAGTGACTGCACTCTATTGTGATGTTCAGCCTAGAGAAATGGCACTCTATTTCAAGTTTAGCATAGATAGTGATGGCACTGTATTTCAAGTTCGATGGTAGAGAGAGAGAAAAAAAGAGAAGATGGTAGGCGCAAAAGGTGCATATCCCCTCAATGAGATATAAATTCCTAAAATAATATAAAAGTCCATAAGGTCCATCACTAGGGCAAGCTGATCCAGGAGTAGAAGCAGACTCTATGGCACACAGCAAATAAGAACAAAGGAAAAGCGCCTCTAAGTGTAGTAAGACCAATAATTTATTACATTCAATGTAGGGCCTTATAGGGCCACATTTTCATAGCAAAAAAAAAAACAGGCTCATTGGTATGTCATGGACGCAAGGATGGAAGTTCGCTAAGCGATGCAAGCTGGGTCTCACGCCAGTCATTCACCGCAGATGGAGAGGAAGTCAGCCGGTGTCTCCCTGGATGTCTGTGAAGTGGAACGGAACGACGTCAGAGGCCAGAATGCTTGGTCTTCGGGGACGTCATCCCGCCTGCAACGCACTCCACGCTGCGCTTCACAGACATCCAGGGAGACACTGGCCGACTTTCTTTATATTTCCGGTAAATGACTGGCGTGAGGCCTGGCTTCCCTCTCTTGGCGAACTTCCATCTTGACATACCGATGAGCCTGTTTTTTTTAGCTATGAAAATGTGAGTGGCCCTACATTGGATGTAATAAATTATTGGTCTTACTACACTTAGAGGCTCTTTTATTTGTATATAGAGTGAAGGTACCCTATTGGGACTTCATGGTGGAGTGGCTGCACACAATTGGGACCTCTTGTTAATGGTGACAGCACTCTGTTGGAACTTCATGGTAATGTGACTGCACTCCTTTGAGACCTCACAATAGACTGAATGGATTCTATTGAGCCTTAAAAGTAGAGTGACTATGCTCTATTTTGATTTTTTGATAAAGAAACTGTAGGCTATTGGGACTTCACAGTAGAGGAACCTTATAGTAGAGTGGTTTCACTGTATTGGGATCTCATGGTAGAGTGACAGCACTCTAATGGAGCTGCATAGTAGAGTGGCTGCACTGTATTGGGACCTCATCTTAGAGTGACTGCACTCCTTTGGGACTTCATGGTAAAGTGACTGCACGGCGTGCACGCTATTGAGTCTTTATGGTAGGGAGACTACACTCTAGAGGCACTTCATGGCTGAGTGGCTGCACTTCAGTGGGAGTGCATGCTAAAGTACAGTGCCTTGAAAAAGTATTCATACCCCTTGAAATTTTCCACATTTTGTCATGTTACAACCAAAAATGTAAATGTATTTTATTGGGATTTTTTTGTGGTAGACCAACAAAAAGTGGCATATAATTGTGAAGTGGAAGGAAAATGATAAATTGTTTTCAACAAATAAATATGTAAAAAGTGTGGGGTGCATTTGTATTCAGCTCCCCTAAGTCAATACTTTGTAGAACCGCCTTTCATTGCAATTACAGCTGCAAGTCTTTTTGGGGTTGTCTTTACCAGCTTTGCACATCTAGAGAGGGACATTTTTGCCAATTCTTCTTTGCAAAATAGCTCAAGCTCTGTCAGATTGGATAGGGAGCATCTGTGAACAGCTATCTGAAAGTCTTGCCACAGATTCTCAATTGGATTTAGGTCTGGACTGACTGGACCATTCTAACACATGAATATGCTTTGATCTAAACCATTCCATTGTAGCTCTGGCTGTATGTTTAGGGTCGTTGTCCTGCTGGAAGGTGAACCTCCGCCCCAGTCTCAAGTCTTTTCCAGACTCTAATGGCCCGTACACACAGTCGGATTTTCCGATGGAAAATGTGCGATCGGAGCGTGTTGTCGGAAATTCCGACCGTATGTGGGCTCCATCGGACATTTTCCATCAGATTTTTCGACACACAAAGTTGGAGAGCAGGCTATAAAATTTTCCGACAACAAAATCCGTTGTCGGAAATTCCGATCGTGTGTACACAAATCCGACCGACAAAGTGCCACGCATGCTCAGAATAAATAAAGAGATGAAAGCTATTGGCCACTGCCCCGTTTATAGTCCCGACGTACGTGTTTTACGTCACCGCGTTTAGAACGATCGGATTTTCCGATAACTTTGTGTGACCGTGTGTATGCAAGACAAGTTTGAGCCAACATCCGTCGGAAAAAATCCTAGGATTTTGTTGTCGGAATGTCCGAACAAAGTCTGACCGTGTGTACACCCTATAACAGGTTTTCTTCTAAGATTGCCCTGTATTTGGCTCCATCCATCTTCCCATCAACTCTGACCAGCTTCCCCGTCCTTGCTGAAGAAAAGCATCCCCACAACATGATGCTGTCACCACCAGGGGTGTTGCTAGGTCTGCAAAAGATCTGGGGCTAAAGCCCATAGCAGCGGTCACCAACTTTTTTGCATGCCCGCGAAGGGGGGAGAGGTGGTAGGCAATTTTTCACGGGCGATGGCTGGTGTTGGCGCTTCAATCATCATGGCACCATGGTTGATATGGTGTCAAGGTGATTAGAGTGCATTATTTCTATTGTTACATTCTAATATATAATAAAGTGGTTCAACTCACCATACTGCAGAATCAGTGGGAGCCCTGGGCGTGTCAATTGCCACATCTCCTGCCACCAGATGCAGCGTGTTACTTGCCACCGTCACCTGCCACTAGATGTGGATTGTCACTTTCACCTGGCAGCAGATGTTGCCACAGGCAGTGAGAGATGATGTAATCTCTCTGCCGCTCGTCGCACCTTGCTTCCAGATTGAAGAGGCCAGGCTGTAAAGAGCGCTGATGTGGAGCGGGCGGAGAGAGATGTCATCTCTGCTCGTCCGCCTGCTTCTCTCCTCTCCTCCGCCTCTCTCATGCAGCCAGCCCGCCACAGCAGCCGCAACCCGTGGTTAGGAAGGGACCCTGCGGCAAGAGACTCGGGGCTATGGGCCCCAGATTCGGGGCTATAGCCCCAATAGCCACCCCCTAGCAACGCCCCTGGTCACCACTATGTTTCACAGTGGGGGTGGTGTATTCAGGGTAATGTGCAGTGTTAAGCCTCGTACACACGATCGGATTGTTGGCCAACAGAGCGTCAGACTTTTGTCCGAAGTGCATGTACCGGGAACTTGTCTTGCATACAAACGGTACACAATTGTCGGCCAACAAACACGAACGTAGTGACGTACTATGTGGAATTTCAGCTCTTGAGCGCCACCCTTTGGGCACCTTCTGCTAATGTCGTGTTTGGTGAGCATTGATTCCGAGCATGCATGTTTGTACTTTGAACTTTTGTGTGACGGACTTGTGTACACACGATATGAAAATCTGACAACAGACCGTTGTCCGCCGAAAATTTACTAGCCTGCCATCCAACATTTGTTGGCGGAAAGTTGGACAACAATTGTCTGATGGAGCGTACTAACGGTCGGATTTTAGGCAAGCTCCCTGCCGAAAATCCGATTGTGGGTACGTGGCTTCCGCCACACATTTGCTTTTAAGCCAAAAAGTTAAATTGTGGTCTCATCTGACCAGAGCACCTTCTTCTACATGGCTTCTCACAAACTGCAAACAGGACTTCTTATGACTTTCTTTCCACAATTTCTTTCTTCTTGTCACTCTTCCATAAAGGTCAGATTTGTGGAGAACACGACTAATAGTTGTCCTGTGGACAGATTATCCCACCTGAGCTGTGGATCTCTGCAGCTCCTCCAGAGTTACCATGGACCTCTTGGCTCTTCTCTGATGAATGTTCTCCTTGCCCGGCCGGTCAGTTTAGATGGACGGCCATGTCTTGGTAGGTTTGCAGTTGTGCCATACTCTTTCCATTTTCGGATGATGGATTGAACAGAGCTCTGTGAGATGTTCAAAGCTTGGGATATTTTTTTATAACCTAACCCTGCTTTAAACTTCTCCACAAATTTATCCCTGACCTGTCTGGTGTGTTCCTTGGCCTTCATTATGCTGGTTGTTCACTAAGGTTCTCTAACAAACCTCTGAGGGCTTCATAGAACAGCTGTATTTATACTGAGATTAAATTACACACAGGTGGACTCTATTTACTAATTAGGTGACTTCTGAAGGCAATTGGTTCCACTAGATTTTAGTTAGGGGTATCAGAGTAAAGGGGGCTCAATACAAATGCACGCCACACTTTTCACATATTTATTTGTAAAAAAAGTTAGAAAACCATTTATCATTTTCCTTCCACTTCACAATTATGTGCCACTTTGTGTTGGTCTATCACATAAAATTTCAACAAAATGCATGTACATTTTTGATTGTAACATGACAAAATGTGGAAAATTTCGAGGGGTATGAATACTTTTTCAAGGCACTGTAATTACACTCCATTAGGGCCTTATGGTAGACTGACTGCATTCTATTGAGACCTCACAGTAGAATTACAGCACCCTTTTTTTATCTTTTCATAAATAAACTAGATGCTATTGGGACCTTGGAAGAAGGATGACTGTACTATATTGTGACCTCATAGTAGACTGGCTGCACTGTACAGTAAAAGAAAAACAATGTTTTTATATTCTTTTCTTTTCTGCTGCTCAAACAGGAGATCAGGTCATATAAGAAGTTATGCCCACCCAAGTCTAATTTTGCCAGAACATGCCCTTTAAGGGCCAATGTTGAGGCTTCTAGCTGCTCAGGGTTTTTTGAATTCTTACAGATTTGTATGGGAATGGAAAATCTATCTGATTTGAACTAAAGTCCATCTGCACAGGCCATAAGGCATGCAAAATTGGCATCTGCTAAAAAACCCCATGCATTAATATTGAATGAGGGGCCTTTTTTTGCATGCCTGTAGTGCTAGTTAGCAATCCTTAAATGTTGCTGCAATGACAACCTTGCTACCTTTTTACTACTGAAAAGAGAAAGTTTAAAATTTGATTGATTACTGTATTATCTTATCAGAACCTGTGCATGGAGTTGATCCTACTGATTTATACACACTATATTGTCAAAAGTATTGGGACGCCTGCCTTTACACACACATGAACTTTGATGACATCCCAGTCTTAGTCCGTAGGGTTCAATATTGAGTTGGCCCACCCTTTGCAGCTGTAACAGCTTCAACTCTTATGGGAAGGCTGTCCACAAGGCATTTGTGAGGTCAGACAATGTTGTTGGACGAGAAGGCCTGGCTTGCAGTCTCCGCTCTAATTCATCCCAAAGGTGTTCTATCGGGTTGAGGTCAGGACTCTGTGCAGGCCAGTCAAGTTCCTCCACCCTAAACTCGCTCATCCATGTCTTGATGGACCTTGCTTTCTGCACTGGTCCAAATCATTTGGTGGAGGGGGATTATGGTGGGGGTTGTTTTTCAGGGGTTGGGCTTGGCCCCTTACTTCCAGTGAAGGGAACTCTTAAGGCATCAACATACCAAGACATTTTGGACAATTTCATGCTTCCCAACTTTGTGGGAACAGTTTGGGGACGGACCCTTCCTGTTCCAACATGACTGCGCACCAGTGCACAAAGCAAGTTCCATAAAGACATGGATGAGCGAGTCTGGGGTGGAGGAACTTGACTGGCTTGACCTCAACCCGATAGAACACCTTTGGGATGAATTTGAGTGGAGTATGTGAGCCAGGCCTTCTAATCCATCAGTGCCTGACCTCATAAATGTTCTTCTGGAAGAATGGGCAAACATTCCCATAGACACACTCCTAAACCTTGTGGACGGCCTTCCCAGAAGAGTTGAAGCTGTTATAGCTGCAGAGGGTGGGCCAACTCAATATTGAACCCAACAGACTAATGCCGCGTACACACGATCGGAATTTCTGACAACAAATGTTCGATGGGAGCTTGTTGTCAGAAATTCCGACCGTGTGTAGGCTCCATCGGACATTCTGACATCAAAATCCGGTGTGGGAAATTCTGATTGTGTGTACAAAATTCCAACGCACGAAATTCTACGCATGCTCGGAATCAAGCAGAAGAGCCACACTGGCTATTGAACTTTATTTTTCTCGGCTCGTCATACGTGTTGTACGTCACCGCGTTCTTGACGTTCGGAATTTCCGTCAACATTTGTGTGACCGTGTATATGCAAGCCAAGTTTGAGCCAACATCCATCGGAAATAAATCCAGGATTTTGTTGTCGGAATGTCCGATCGTGTGTACGCGGCATTAGACTGGGATGCCATTAAAGTTCATGTGCGTGTAAAGGCAGGCGTCCCAATACTTTTGGTAATATAGTGTACAACGTACATGGTGCAGTTCTCATTAGAGATGCTACCACCGGTCACATATAAAAAAAAACCTGCCCTGTTTAAAGGAGAAGTCCAGCCTGAACTTTGTAGGCTGGGCTTCTCCTAAGGGTGACAGGAGTGCAATCCGTTTTGCACTCCTGTGACCCGTTTTCAGCAGAGAACGGTCTAAAGTCAGCTCAGCACTGACGTCACTGCTATCAGTCGAGGCACCGCGTCATCCCGACTTCCCAATTTTGGATCCGCCAGCTGCCTTGATTGATGGCAGTCTCAGCGAGACGCTGAGACGCTGAGACAGCCACTTCCCGCCCCTCCACAGCTCAGCACTCCAATGAGCGTGGAGGAGCAGAGAAGGAGCGATGGTGACTGGCAGTCACCATCGCTCTGTTCGGGGAGGAGTGAGAACGGAGCCATCGGCGATGTTCGGTGGCTCAGTTCTCAGTGCAGAGACGGCGGAGGAACAGCTGCAAAACCCATACTTCTCTTTTAAGGACAGCCTTAAATTGGACATCCAACCACTTTTTTTTTTTTTACTTTCAAATGGAGTGAGAAAAGTTAAAACTTTTCTGTCCTGAGACCATTGGAAGTGGTAAGTGATGAAAAATCTAATTTTTTTCAGCTTTCATCAGAACATCAGTAGAAAGAAAATCTTCCAATGGGGACACTTGTTCTGGTGTCTGCTGTCAAAGGTGGGGTTTTCCTTCAATTAAGAGAAATTTCCTCTTATTTCCTGTTTTTTGGCACAGGAAGTTAGAGAAAATATCACCAGTCAAAATGCAGACAACAATCAAAGCAGTTCTATTACTTTACCACTCTTCTTATCTTAAACTAGAAAACAGTTTGGGCTGGAGTTCTATATTAGGGCTACATTAGCCACATTGGGCTTTAGCCTAGCCAAAGGGGGCATTCTATATTAAATTGGTGCTGACTCTTGTTTTTTTCTTCCTCTCTCGTAGTCCCCACCTGCCCACGTATGCACCTGAAGCTGGAGAACGGGCAGGTGGATGTCAGCGCGATGGGCCGAGTACCAATGGAAGGCACAAGCATCCGGTTCCGATGTGACCCAGGCTTCCTGCTGGTGGGCTCCAGTCACAGCATGTGTACCAAAGCGGGGAAGTGGGACCACCCTAAACCTACCTGCCAAGGTGAGATGAGAAGAAGGTAAAGCTGATTGATGGTATAATGGGGGGGGAACCATGCGCCTGGGACTCTGCCCAAAATTTTGGTTTCTGTAGGACAGACATCGTGTTTCTGTTCAAACTGTCTGAACCAGGCAAATCTCAGTGTGTATGGGGTGCATGCCGTGTGGCAGAGGTTTAAAGGGAACAGGCAACGCTACATCTTTTCAAGCATACCTAAGAGTAACAACCATGTATTCTTCTCCATAATGTCCTGTCCCTAGACCGAAACCGACCAATAGATGGGTTCCTATACCTGCCTAGTAATTCCCTCCTTGCTGGGTGCTCCTCAGTGACACAAATGGAGCTATATACAGCTCCTCTGCATCCACAATTTGCTCCCCAAATTTCATGAGAACCTTGTTCTATTGCTAGACACAGGCTACCCCAAGATGGCGCCTGGAGCCCACAGCAGAGGACATATTGGTTTAATGCTGGGCTTCCTCTAACACCTGTGGTAGGTGGCGGTCATTTAACATTATTGTTTACTGTTGGAAAGGAAACAAGGAAGGGATTGTGCGGTCACCGGGTTACCATATTACTTCCTGTACTGCCAATCCGACAGAGCAAAAGCATAGCAGCTTTCTTTGGCCGATCCACCTCCCTGCATAAATAAGCAAGTGCTCAGAGGGGCGATGATCACGTTTTTGCCTGGGTGGTTCAGCTCTCTCAAAATATAAGATAGTTTATTTAGCTGACATACCAAAGTTTGAAAAAATATACCAGTATATATGTTGTAGTAACTCACAGTGCAGGGGCCAGGAGTAATTACCACACAATACAGGGGTTAGGAGTAAGTAAAACAGAGTGTAGGGGTCAGGAAAAAGTAAGTGTGCAGGGTTCAGGATTAGGAAACGTACAGAGCACAAAGGTTAGGAGTAAGTAACACAGAATGTAAAGGTCAGGTGTAAGCAACACAGTTTGCAGGGGTCAGGAGTAAGTAACACACAAAGTGCAGGTAGGAGTAAATAACACAGGGGGGTCAGGACTGCACAATGCAGTGTGCAGGGTTCAGGAGTAAGCAACACACAATGTGTAGGGTTTAGGAGTAATTAACTCACAATGTATAGGGGTCAGGAGTAAGTAACACACAATTTGCAGGGGTCAGGAGTAAGTAACACACAATGTGCAGGGGTCAGGAGTAAGTGACACACAATGTGCGGGGGCCAGGAGTAAGTGACACACAATGTGCAGGGCTCAGGAGTAAGTAACACACAATGTGGGGGTTCAGGAGTAAGTGACACACAATGTGCAGGGGTCAGAAGTAGGTAAAACAGAATGTAAGGGTCAGGTGTAAGTAACACAGTTTGCAGGGGTCAGGAGTAAGTAACACACAAAGTGCAGGTAGGAGTAAATAACACAGGGGAGTCAGGACTAAGGGGGTCAGGACTGCACAATGCAGTGTGCAGGGTTCAGGAGTAAGCAACACACAATGTGTAGGGTTTAGGAGTAAGTAACTCACAATGTGCAGGGTTCAGGAGTAAGTAACACACAATGTGCAGGGTTCAGGAGTAAGTAACACACAATGTGCAGGGGTCAGGAGTAGGTGACACACAGCGTGCAGGGCTCAGGAGTAAGTAACACACAATGTGCAGGGGTCAGGAGTAGGTAACACGCAATGTGCAGGGCTCAGGAGTAAGTAACACACAATGTGCAGGGTTCAGGAGTAAGTGACACACAATGTGCAGGGGTCAGGAGTAGGTAAAACAGAATGTAAGGGTCAGGTGTAAGTAACACAGTTTTTAGAGGTCAGGAGTAAGTAACACACAAAGTGCAGGTAGGAGTAAATAACACAGGGGGGTCAGGACTAAGGGGGTCAGGACTGCACAATGCAGTGTGCAGGGTTCAGGAGTAAGCAACACACAATGTGTAGGGTTTAGGAGTAAGTAACTCACAAAGTATAGGGGTCAGGAGTAAGTAACACACACTGTGCAGGGGTCAGGAGTGAGTGACACACAATGTGCAGGGTTCAGGAGTAAGTAACACACAATGTGCAGGGGTCAGGAGTGAGTGACACGCAATGTGCAGGGTTCAGGAGTAAGTAACACACAATGTGCAGGGCTCAGGAGTAAGTTACACACAATGTGCAGGAGTCAGGAGTAGGTAACACACAAAGTTTAAGAATAAGTAACACAGAGTGTAGAGGTCAGGAATAAGCAGTATGCAGAGGTCAGAGGTAAGTAATGCAAAAAGTTCAGAAAGTGTAAGGGTTTGGAGTAAGTAACACAAGAATATAGGGGTTAGTACTATGTAACACAGTGTAGGGGTCAGGAGTAAGTAATACTAAGTGCAGGGGTCAGTAGTGTGTAACGGAGTGCAGAGGTCACCAGTAACTAACGCCATTTGTCACCCCACATTCTGGACATCCACTAGTTGTCACCCAAACATTCAGAACACCCCAACCATGCTTTAGGCAGGGTAGTCTCATCAGCCCCCCCTCCTCCCCATGAGGTAATGACCACTCCCTCTTGGGGGGGGGGGAAGCAGAAGGCCAGGTTGGACTGGGGAAATACGGAAAGAAGCACAAGACCGTCTGAGTTTTATACTGTGTGGAGCCCTGATGAAGTAGGAGTGGTGTTGCTCTCAAAACGTGTTGGCTGTTTTTATAGGACTTTTTTTTAGCCAACTATTAAAACGATCCTGGGCTCTTTCATTTGGATTTGGTCTGGCGCTCCTTTTTGTAGTTCTTCAGTAATGGAAGAGGGCACAACCCAGACAATAGGTCAAAATAAATGTGTCGCTGTTCTTGTCATGGGAAGTTTTTAGTCCAACAGTTTGCCCATTTTTCACAACAATGTGTAGGCAGGTGGAGCAGCTCATGGCTGCCACTACACATAAAGAGTGGGGCTTTCTGCTCTGTTAAAATGGCATTTGGGAGGTGATGCAGCGATCAGGTGATTGCTGGGTCACTTCTTTGTTTAGTTGTCGGTAGCAAACTGAGCGGTCATCTGGTGCTACAGGAAGCCTGGTGGATGACATTAAAAAAAAAAGAATAACAGTGTGAATTAAGAAAATCCTGCAATATTGCCACTAGATGGCGATGAGTATAATAGAAAATAAGTATGCTCCTCAGCTTCGTCTAGTGGCCATAATGCGGTATTTTCCCCATTCACACAGTCTTTTTTTTTTTTTTTTTTGCAATAAATGACATTTGATGTAGAGAGAATATAGCCTAAGAACATTTGTTTTTGCCTTATTAACTCACAACAAATTTGCATTCAGTTTTGATAGCTGAAAAGCTGTGCAAAATTTTTATCAATGCCCGCCATAAAGTTGAATGAGAAAGATTTATTCCCCTCCTCCCCACCGCTAGCAGACATAATATCTGTCCAGGAGCTGCCAACAAGAGCAGTTAGTGCAGGGCTTTCTTATTAGCCCAAACTCATATTTGCAAACATGAATTAAATAAAGGAGTAGAACATGTTCACTTGGTTGGTTGAAGTTAGCCCAACTTCTCCTCCTTCACCAAGGTAAGTGAAATTTCACTGGGCAAAGAGAAAATTCACTTAGCTTAGTGAATGAAGTGATGTCAAACTGACGTTAATCCCTTCCCACCTAGCCCTGGTGTCCCTTTACTGGGGTCTGTACACCTGGGGGAGGGCAGGAAGGATTGGTGATCATGTGATTACAGTGATTAGCTGTCAAAGTGGTCACATGATTGGAATCCGGTCCCGGATCGTTAGGGTAAACCAAGAGCTGTCCTCAATCCCGGATGAGCCCCCAAGTGTAGCTCTACCCCTGTAGGAACCTGCAGTATGAAAGGTCCCTTAGGTTTTTCCCCAGAATCGGTCTCTGTGCTGGGAATATGCGCTCAGCACAGCAACATTGGCTGCCCAGTAATGCATGTGGCCGTTAAAGTCCACCCTTTTGTTGACACACATGTGTTACGGGGTGACAACATACTTGCCGACCGACCACAGTATATATATGTTTTTTTAATTTGACGTTTAATACCAGGGTTACGGCAGCAGCTAGCAGCATAACCCCAGTATAATTTTTTTTTCTGCGGGCAATTCAGCGTCTGATAAAAGTGATCCCAACAGCATATTTGGCGCGGGATCACTTTTGGAGTCAGCGGGAGAGGTGCCCCTCCCTCCCATCGCTTCCTGGTTGTTTTCGCGTTTATCTGAGCCATCGGTAAATGGCTAAGCAGGAAGTTAAGTGATTACTCATCTCTATGCCCTTGGAGGACCGGAGTGACCTTTAATGTCACTTCTGGATCTCAGGCATAAAGATTTTTTTTTTTTTTTTAAGTCAAAGTGTCAAAATTTTTATTTTATATATTTTTTTTCTTTTTGACTCCAGATCTTTCAATAAAGAGGACCTGTCATGCTTATTTCTATTACAAGGGATGTTTACATTCCTTATAATAGGAATAAAAGTGATAAAAAAAATAAAGGGAGAATGAAAAAAAAAAGTAAAGCGTCCCATCCATCCGTGCTTGCACACAGAAGCAAACGCATATGTAAACGCTGTTCAAACCACACATGTGAAGTATCGCCGCGATCATTAGAGCGAGAGCAATAATTCTAGCACTGGACCTCCTCTGTAACTCTAAACAGGTAACCTGTAAAAAAATGTAAAGCGTTGCCTATGGAGAGTTCCATAAGTACCATAGTTTGTCACCATTCCACAAACATGCGCAATTTTAAAGCATGACATGTTAGGTATCTATTTACTGGGCGTAACATCATCTTTCACATTATACAATAAAAATTTGGGGAACTATTGGGTTTTTTTTTTAATTCATTAAAGTGTATTTTTTCCCAAAAAAGTTGCGTTTGAAAGACTGCTGTGACATAACATTTTGCAACGATTGCCGTTTTATTCTCTAGGGCAGTGATGGAGAACCTTGGCACCCCAGATGTTTTGGAACTACCATTTCCCATGATGCTCATGCACTCTGCAGTGTAGTTGAGCATCATGGGAAATGTAGTTCCAAAACATCTGGGGTGCCAAGGTTAACCATCACTGCTATAGGGTCTCTGCTAAAAAAAAAAAATATATATATAATGTTTGGGGGGGTTCTAAGTAATTTTCTAGAAAAGAATACTAATTTAAACTTGTAAACACAAAGTTCCAGAAAAGGCCTGGTCAGCAAATGGTTAAATGTCAAATATCAAATCAAGTGCAAGGAATATATATATATATATATATATATATATATATATATATGCACACTTTTTTTTTTTTTGGGGGGGGGTATTTTTTGCAAAGTAAATTTTCACTTTCTTTCTCCTTATTCACTAAAATACATGAAAATTGACCTTGAATGTGAACATGCTCTACTCATTTAGTAAATAGTCCTCTGCCAACTGGTGTGTAGGCCCAGACTGGTGTAGTCTGCTGCCCTCTAGTGGTGGAACCTGTCCCCTGCATCCCCTCTTGGTCAGATGCTGAGCCAGCCAGTGGAGTTGGACAGTGAAGGTAATTGCAGAAAATTGCTCATGAAAAATATAAGATCTCCTGGATATATGCCGATGCTACTATCACGGTGCATAATGTAAATATGTAAGATCAAAAAGATTACCTGCAATGCAACGGGATTCTTATCACCAAAAACCATTTTGATTGCTTCTAGTTTTTTTAGTAAAATATTGGGAATTTTCCAATGCTATGTATCAGTAGTGTCAGAGGCACAGGGAGGTGAACTGTGTAAGCGAGTTCTGGAAAAGGACTGCAATTACCTAATTGCAAAAGATTCTACAGCACTCCAATGATTCTAATACCAGCTTATGGAAACCTTATGGCCGTGTTCACATTCAAAATACTGACGCTTAACAAACGTGCCTATAGTGTTAATGCCAGTTGTTCGTTGAGTTTAATAAAGGCAGGCCTTTTTTTCTTAGAGCGTAGGTGCAGGGACTCCCCCATTCTGAGTCACCCTCTGTCTCCACCCCCTACCCACCTCTGAGCACCGTCCCTTGTTTCCCTACCCACCCTTGGTTCCACCCCCTACCCACTTCTGAGCACCGCCCTTTGGTTCCAGCCCCTACCCACCTCTGAGCACCGTTCCTTGGTTCCACCCCCTACCCACCTCTAAGCACCGTCCCTTGGTTCCACCCGCTACCCACCTCTGAGCACCGTCCCTTGGTTCCACCTCCTACCTACCTCTGAGCACTGTCCCTTGGTTCTACCGCCTACCCACCTCTGAGCAACGTTCCTTGGTTCCAGCCCCTACCCATCTCTGAGTACCATTCCTTGGTTTCACCCCCTACCCACCTCTAAGCACCGTCCCTTGGTTCATCCTCTACCCACCTCTGAGCACCGTCCCTGGGTTCCACCCCCTACCCACCTCTGAACACTGTCCCTTGGTTCTACCGCCTACCCACCTCTGAGCAACGTTCCTTGGTTCCAGCCCCTACCCATCTCTGAGTACCATTCCTTGGTTTCACCCCCTACCCACCTCTAAGCACCGTCCCTTGGTTCATCCCCTACCCACCTCTGAGCACCATCCCTTGGTTCCACCCCCTACCCACCTCTAAGCACCGTCCCTTGGTTCCACCCGCTACCCACCTCTGAGCACCGTTCCTTGGTTCCACCCGCTACCCACCTCTGAGCACCGTTCCTTGGTTCATCCCCTACCCACCTCTGAGCATCGTCCCTTGGTTCCACCCGCTACCCACCTCTGAGCACCGTTCCTTGGTTCCACCCCCTACCCACTTCTGAGCACCATCCCTTGGTTCCACCCCCTACCCACCTCTGAGCACCGTCCCTTTGTTCCACCCCCCTACCCACCTCTGAGCAACGTTCCTTGGTTCCAGCCCCTACCCATCTCTGAGTACCATTCCTTGGTTTCACCCCCTACCCACCTCTAAGCACCGTCCCTTGGTTCATCCTCTACCCACCTCTGAGCACCGTCCCTGGGTTCCACCCCCTACCCACCTCTGAACACTGTCCCTTGGTTCTACCGCCTACCCACCTCTGAGCAACGTTCCTTGGTTCCAGCCCCTACCCATCTCTGAGTACCATTCCTTGGTTTCACCCCCTACCCACCTCTAAGCACCGTCCCTTGGTTCATCCCCTACCCACCTCTGAGCACCATCCCTTGGTTCCACCCCCTACCCACCTCTAAGCACCGTCCCTTGGTTCCACCCGCTACCCACCTCTGAGCACCGTTCCTTGGTTCCACCCGCTACCCACCTCTGAGCACCGTTCCTTGGTTCATCCCCTACCCACCTCTGAGCATCGTCCCTTGGTTCCACCCGCTACCCACCTCTGAGCACCGTTCCTTGGTTCCACCCCCTACCCACTTCTGAGCACCATCCCTTGGTTCCACCCCCTACCCACCTCTGAGCACCGTCCCTTTGTTCCACCCCCCTACCCACCTCTGAGCAACGTTCCTTGGTTCCAGCCCCTACCCATCTCTGAGTACCATTCCTTGGTTTCACCCCCTACCAACCTCTGAGCACCGTCCCTTGGTTCATCCCCTACCCACCTCTGAGCACCGTCCCTTGGTTCCACCCCCTACCCACCTCTAAGCACCGTCCCTTGGTTCCACCCGCTACCCACCTCTGAGCACCGTTCCTTGGATCCACCCCCTACCCACCTCTGAGCACTGTCCCTTGGTTCCACCCCCTACCCACCTCTGAGCACCACCCCTTTTAGAGAATACAGAACCAAGTATCATTTTGTGGCGCTAAATAATGTGTATGATATTTGTTAATAACAAGAAAAGCAGTCAAATAGATCCCCTGCAGCCAGCAACAATAGATCCCCCAGCAACAATAGACCCCTCCCCAGCAGCAACAGATCCACCACGCAACAATAGACTCCCCCAGCAACAATGCACTCCACCCCCCAGCAACAATAGATCCCCATGCAGCAATGATAGATCCCACCCCAGCAAGAAGACCCCACACAACAATAGACCCCCCCCCACCGCAGCAACAATGAACTACTCACAACAAAATACCCTCCCAGCAGCTACAACAGATCTCCCAGCAGCTTGATCATTCTTACAGGCGGTGGGAGGGAACGTCCTCCCCCCTCCCGCCTCCCGCCTCCCTCCGATGTTTCCAACGGTTCTCCCGTGCAATTGGCGAGTAGGAGAAGGAATTCACCGACACCGGCAGTTGAGCATAGAGATTGCCAGGGACCAGATGGTCCCTGGCAATCTCTATGACCTTTGGAGGCCCGGATGCAACATTATGACGTTGCGTTCGGCTTGGCGGAAGTAAACATTGCCGGGGACTTGGCTGGAAAGGCCCGAGATCGTTTTTTTTTTTTTTCTTTTGATCTTGGTCTTTCCTGCCTGGAGGAGAGATTTGGGGGTCTTATAAACCTCTAAACATGTAACCTGTTAATTTTTTTTTAAAGTGTCGCCTATGGAGATTTTTAAGTACCAAAGTTTGGCACCATTCCACGAGTGTGCGCAATTTTAAAGCGTGTCATGTTGGGTATCTATTTACTCGGTGCAACATCATCTTTCTTAGTATACAAAAAAAGTGGGCTAACTTTACTGTTTTTTTTTAATTTAATTCTTGAAACTGTTTTTTTTTTCAAACAAAACACATTTTAAAAATCGCTGCGCAAATACCGTGTGACATAAAAAGTTGCAAAGACTGCCATTTTATTTCCTAGAGTCTCTGCTAAAAATAAATAAATACATAATATATATATATATATATATATATATATATATATATATATATATATATATACCCTGTTTCCCCGAAAATAAGACCTAGCGTGATTGCCGGTGATGGCTGCAATATAAGCCCTACCTCCCAAATAAGCCCTAGTTAAAGTCCTTGTAGGTCTTATTTTCAGGGTAGGGCTTATTTTGGGGGAAACAGGGTACATATATATATATAATGTTTGGGGGTTCTGAGTAATTTTCTAGAAAAAAAAATGTAGGAGCAAACTGCCAGAATTGGCCCGGATGAGAAGTGTTTAAATCACCTTCTGGCTCAACAAAAACAGCTTTATTTCAAAAATGGTACTAATAACACACACAGTCTTTGATTTCAGGAATATGTTTACAATTCGAATGGAATTTGATGTAAAATTTGAATTTCGTTTAATCATTCAGAGCACTCAGTAAACTTCGTTCATACTGTAATTCAGGTATTCAAATATATCCGAATCTCAGAGTAACAAAAACTTTGTCCGAATATTAATTCAGAACGAAACAAACCGCACACAATAGACCTCTCCCTCAACAGTAGATCCCTACCAGGAACATAAGAGTCCCTCAGCAACATTATATCCCCCAACCCCCCCCCCCCGCCTGCAAAAATAGACCCTCACACAAAACCAGATCCCCACCAGTGACAATAGATCCCCCCAGCAGCCAACATCAATAGACCCTCCAGCACACCCCAAATGCCTAATTTTTTTTGGGCTGTTGTTACAAATGCCTAACAAATGCAAACCCATGCCCATGTGTTTATGGGGCGTTACCATGGACTTGAATGAGATGCTGCAACTCCTTCCAAAACTCCACATGAAGCTCCACGACTCAAACTCTTCATGTGTTGATAATGTGAAGAGCACTGTGCGCCGTCTGTATTATCAGTTCTGCTTTACTAGGAGTTTGAGGAGCGTTAAAAAAGCACCTCAGAGTACTGCTTTTATTGCCCGTGGAACGAGGCCTAACAATGACCTATGTACAGGGGGTCCCCTAGTTACAAACATCCGACTTACAAACGACTCCTACTTACAAACGGAGGCAGACACCAGGAAGTAAGATGAAATCTACCCCTAGGAAGGGAAATTCACTCCTGTAAGTGCTATTTTGGGGAAAAGGTACCTCCACTGATGCTTTATCACCAAGGCTTGTTTCCACAACAACCCAAAATTTTCAAAATCCAATTGTCATTGGGACAGAAAGTGAGGTGAAATCTTCTGAACATGGGCACAGACAGCAAAACAAATGTTACAGGGGGTGATAAACCTTCCCTATGCTATCCAAAAAGCTTAAAAATAGTTTTTTTGGCTGGAGCTACACTTAAAATAATGTACCTGTTCCGACTTACAAACAGATTCAACTTAAGAACAAACCTATAGTCCCTAACTTGTTTGTAACCCGGGACCCCCTGTACTCTCTTTTGGTCTACTAACTACTTCGAGCTCCAGAAAATGTACCCCCTTCACGACCAGGCCATTTTTTCCCGATACACCACTGCGTTACTTTAGCTGGCAATTGCGCGGTCGTGCGACATTGTACCCAAATAAACTGTATGGCCTTCGGACACAGCTGATCACAGATTGGGGGTAAAGGGCCAATCACAGTGGCCCTTTACCATGTGATCCACTGTGTCCAATCACAGCTGATCACAGTGTAAACAGGATTTGCCTGTTATCAGCATTTCTTTCCTCATGCTGACAGCGCATGAGGAGAGGAGAGCCAGTAAGCGGCAATCCACACAGGACATCTAGATCCCCCATCAGTGCTCATCAGCGATGCCTGTCAGTGCCCATCAGCGATGCCTGTCAGTGCCCATCAGCGATGCCTGTCAGTGCCCATCAGTGATGCCTGTCAGTGCCCATCAGCGGTCTGTCAATGCCCATCAGCGAAATCTGTCAGTGATGCCTGTCAGTGCCAATCAGTGATATCTGTCAGTGCTGCCTGTCGGTGCCCATCAGCGATGCCTGTCAGTGCCCATCAGTCATATCTGTCAGTGCCCATCAGTGATGCCTGTCAGTGCCAATCAGTGTTATCTGTCAGTGCTGCCTGTAGGTACCCATCAGTGATGCCTGTCAGTGCCCATCAGCGATGCTGTCAGTGCCCATCAGTGATGCCTGTCAGTGCCCATCAGTGGTATCTGTTAGTGCTGCCTGTAGGTGCCCATCAGTGATGCCTGTCAGTGCCCATCAGTGATGCCTGTCAGTGCCATCAGCGATGCCTGTCAGTGCCCATCAGTGGTATCTGTTAGTGCTGCCTGTAGGTGCCCATCAGTGATGCCTGTCAGTGCCCATCAGTGATGCCTGTCAGTGCCCATCAGTGATATCTGTCAGTGCTGCCTGTCGGTGCCCATCAGTGATGTCTGTCAGTGCCCATCAGTGATATCTGTCAGTGCTGCCTGTCAGTGCCCACCAGTGATGTTTGTCAGTGCTGCCTGTCAGTGCCCATCAATGCTGCCTGCCAGTGCCATCAGTGCTGCCTGCCAGTGCCCATCAGTGCCTGCCTGTCAGTGCCCATCAGTGATATCTGTCAGTGCTGCCTGTCAGTGCCCATCAGTGATATCTGTCAGTGCTGCCTGTCAGTGCCCATCAGTGATATCTGTCAATGCTGTCAATGCAACCCAAAAGCAAACATTTATTATTATACTCCAGCTTACCAATTCTTAGATGCTTCATTAATTTTCCTTTTTTTAGGCTTTCTTTCTTTCTTTCTTTCTTTCTTTCTTTCTTTCTTTCTTTCTTTCTTTCTTTCTTTCTTTCTTCTTTCTTTCTTTCTTTCTTTCTTTCTTCTTTCTTTCTTTCTTCTATTTTCATCCGGTGATCCAGATAGTGAGTCTGTTGTTTTTCAAAAGAACAAGCTCTCCAGCAGAATGTATCAGTTACAGAGAGGAGACAAACCAGTTACCACTGGCAGGGGTGTTTACAATGGTCAGCTTTTATTCATTTATGTAAAACCTTTAGGCTGGATTTCCTCCGCATCCAATTCGCATGACAGGAGAGTGTGGTGACCGGCTCTCTATCAGACCCAATTCAGGTGTCAATCAGGTCTGAATTTCTGCCTGAATTTGCACCTTATTTCGGAGCCAAAGACACACAGGACCCTTTCCAGGGGTAGACATTTGCAAAGCGCATTGCTGCAGGATAATGCTGGATCGCCGGACAGGTAAGTGTGTGTTTTAAAAACCCAGAATAACAGGTAAATAGGGATGGGAGAAAGGTTAGGGGCATATTAAGTTAAGCCTTGTACACACAATTGGACTTTTCTCCGAAGGGCGTTGGCCTCAAACTGGTCTTGCATACAAACGGCACACAATTGTCGGCCAACAAACACGAATGTAGTGACGTACTACGTGGTTTTCAGCTCTTTAGCACCACCCTTTGGGCTCCTTCTGCTAATTTCGTGTTAGTAGAAGTTTGGTGAGTGTTGATTTGCGCTTTTCATTTTGCGCTTTTCAGTTAGTTTCTGAACGCCTGTTCCTCAACCAGACATGTTGCGGAATCGGAGGAGATAACGTGTTATTTATTATTGGCCTTGGAGTTATTGCTTTGACCCAAGTCCAGTCCAGGAACAGGAGGAGGAGGATTTCTTGGACTGAAAATTGGTTGCTTTATTAATGGTGACCAATTATGTCATAAGCCTTTGCTGCGGGAGCTCCAGGAGAATAATCCGGATGATTTTCGTAATTATCTCCGGATGAAGGACCCCTGCTTTCACCAACTCTTGGCATTGTTGACCCCCTATATTAAGAAGTAGGACACATGCATGAGGCTTTTATTTTATTTTTTGGTTGAATAATAATGATTTGTTATATTTTCTATATTTTTGGATGCATAGAATGCACTTTTTGGTTAAGTTCTATTGACAGATATCATGTCTAATGTTATTTGTTTACTTTTTTTTAATGCGCAATAAAAAAATTGTGTAGAATAATACTTGGCTATGTGTTTTACCTCAAATGACAGTTTGGGAGTCGGCAGTTACATTAAAAAAAATACAATGTAAAATTAACAAGGGGACACCAACATAGTTGTATCTTTGATCATAAAAACTACGGGGTAATGGTGTTGTGGTAACTTGCCCCCCCCCCCCCCCCCCCCCAAAAAAAAATAACAAGCATAATAATATTATTGTTGATATCACTAGAAAAAAAAGCCTTTGAAAATTTGTTTGCAATAACTCCATCAGTATCACCAGCAAAGCAGCTTCATTATTATCCCATTAAAGAAGAAGAGAATTGTGCGCTGCATTTCCAGATTTCATCATTTGCCGCGTCACGAATGTTAATTCTCCATTACGAACGCTAGTTTACAAGACCGACCGTTTCTGGCTCGTCCTTGCTTCCGAGCATGCGTGTTTGTACTTTGGACTTTTGTCTGACGGACTTGTGTACACACGCTTGGAAAATCCGACAACTGACATTTGTCCACGGAAAATTTTAAAGCCTGCCATCCAACATTTGTCTGCGGAAAATCCGACAACAATTGTCCGATGGAGCGTACAAACGGTCGGATTTTCCGCCAACAGCCTGTCATCACACATTTCCCGTTGGAAAATCTGATCGTGTGTACAGGGCTTTAAGTATATTAGCACAGCCAACAGACCAAAGGAAGGATTTCTATTGGCTCCTGTTTGAAACTCACAGCCACAAGCGGTCAGCCTTGATTCAGGGCCATCGAAAAGGGCCACTTAAACAGCGGTAAAGCGCCGCTGAAATGAGCAACACTTTACCACGAACGTGGCCGCGGCCCCAGTGTGAAAGGGGTCCAAGAAATGCGAGGAAATAAGTTCCCGAACCCTTTTAAAATTCAGCACTGAACTGGGAAAACATTCACATTTACAAATGCATAGTGTGTAGAGCTGCACGATTAATCATTAAACATCATTATCACGATTTTTTTTTTTCCCCCTTGCGATCTTGACAAAGCATTTCCCGATTCTTTCTATGCAGAGAATTCTCTCTGCTCTGGTGAAGCCGACAGCTGTCAAAAGTAAGGGAAAAAAAAGCGGGCAGTCTGCCAAGAATCACAACATTCTTTAGAAGTGGAATTTAAGTATAAACATTGTAACCATTTGTCCTTTAGATCAAAGGATTACACTTTGGTGTGAAAATGAGGGAAGTTTAACCACTTAAACACTAAATCTTTTTCTGACATTTGTTGGTTTCAAGTTAAAATCTTTTTTTTTTTTGCTGGAAAATTACTTAGAACCCCCAAACATTATATATATTTTTTAGTAGACCCTAAATAATGAATAAAGAGATAGAGAATAAATAGAGAATAAAATGGTGGTTGTTGCAATATTTTATGTCACACTGTATTTGCGCAGCAGTCGTTCAAATGCATTTTTTTGGGGGGAAAAATTAAACTTTAATGAATTAAAAAAAAAAAAAAAAACAACTAACCAGTAAAGTTAGCCCAATTTTTTTTGTATAATGTCAAAGATTTTACGCCGCGAGAATTGTGATCTTTATTCTAAGCAAAAAAAAAATTGTGATTCTCATTTTGGCCAGAATCGTGCAACTCTAATATGGTGCAGGACCCTTTTTTTTTGGTTCGCACCAGAATCGGATGGCATTGGGTGCGATCCGATTCCTGTCTGAATTCACAGTTCGCACTGCAATGTGAACCGATCTGGGGGTGTCATTAACTTTCTATTGACATCCACAGCAGCTCACATAGGACAGCGTGAACCGCCTGCGACTTCTATGCGATGTGGGAACCGGCGCTGGAATCACGCTGGTGTGAGCCGGCACTAACTGTTATTCTGCTGCATCAAATAGATAAAGTTTAATATTGAGATGTGACAGCACCCCTCACCACTAAGGGCTCATTTATATTTTGGGGGGGGGTAATATGCCCAGTTGTGTATCAGCCGCGTTTTTAGCGCCCCCATCTCCTCTTAAGCTGCAACAACAGCAGATAGGGCTGTTCACATGCATGCAAAGACTGCAGTAAGCCCGCCATGCAAAACCCATTCAAGTGAATGGGGAAACGCCGCACTTGACCTGCAACTAGATGCTATGTATGTGGTTGTGTCCCTGTGCTGCAGTCATTTTGGGGTTAAAACAGGCGGTGAGGAGGCATCACATCGCCTCCTTTCCGCCTGTGAAAAGCGATCTGAACGCGGATCGTTTTTCAGAGGCATGGCAGAGTTCAGGTGCAAGTCAAACAAGTCGCCAATACAAAGCCTGCAGGGTTCCTATTTCACCACCAGGGGTCTCTCTTGCACAACTTTTTACATTTTTAAAATTGTGTTTTTACTCCACAGTGCACCGAGGATGAAGCAGCCAATTTCTGCAGCAATAAATAATATTTTCCAGCAATCTTTTGTGTCTGTGCCGTGTATTCATTACAGTATTGCACTATGTCAACTGGATTGGATTTCATGAACAATGCATAAATCAATAGTACATCGGCTGTATGTTTGGTTCCCACAAAGGGAGTAACTGGGATTGATAAATGATGTGGATTAGGGCGAGAATTTATTTAGTTTTGCTTTATTCGAAAGACGCTTACAGCATTCCCAAATATGAGCCGACACCTGTATAGAAACTGAGAGATCTGACATTTATGTCACTTCATTTTGCCTGTAGTATTAGTGATACTTCAGCTGTCATGGTAAATCTATTACGCCTATCAGAGGCCTTGTCTTTGGGACTTACTATTCACACTAGCAAGAATAAAATCTTTTTAGTCATGGGAGGCATTTTTTTTTTTTTTAATTAATGTTGGGTGACTTCTTCTTGCGAGATATAATATATCCAATCTATTCAACCACTTTAGCTCTCTCACGGTACATTCCCTATGAACTATTGTGAAAAAGTTCAGCAAAACTTAAAATAACTAAGTAATACATCGTGAAAAAGTTCAGCAAAACTTAAAATAACTAAGTAATACATCCTTTCTTTTTTTTTAATTTATTTTTTAATTTTTTTTAGGACAAACAAGGTTTCCTTTGGTAATAATGTCTTGCAAAAAAATATTTATTTTTTTATGCAGCACATACTGTTTTAAAAAAAATATTTTTACTGTGGATAAAAATGACTTTGTGAAAATACAAAATATTTAAATATAATACAGATATATTACAATATTTAATAAAATTATAATTAATCGTTAACCACGTTACTCGCAATCTGAGGTTCCACTGTATATACTGTATATATATATATATATATAGTTATATATATCTATATAGATATATATAGATATGTGTGTATCTATATATATATACATATATATATGTATATATGTATATATATATATATATATATAGATACACACATACACACACAGTATATATATATATATAGATATATCTATCTATCTATCTATTTATATATATATATATAAAAAATCTCTCTCTCTCTCTCTCTCTCTCCTCTCTCTCTCTCTCTCCTCTCTCTCTCTCTCTCTCTCTCTCTCTCTCTCTCTCTCTCTCTTCTCTCTCTCTCTCCTCTCTCTCTCTCTCTCTCTCTATATATATATATATATATATATATATATATATATATATATATAATGTGTGTATCTATAGATACACACATTATATATATATATATCTATATATATATAGATATATATATACAGTATATACAGTGGAACCTCGGATTGCGAGTAACGCGGTTAACGAGCATTTCGCAATACGAGCAATTTTTTTTTTTTTAAATCCTGACTCGGTTTGCGAGTGTTGTCTCGCAAAACGAGCAGGATTCAAGCCTCTGTGTGTGCAGTACCCGCATCTGGCCAGAGGTGCGGGGGGCCGCCGGTGACACTCTGAAATACTCAGAAGCACTCAGAAATACTCCGTTCCTGAGCCTTTCCGAGTGCAGCCGAGCGGTCTCCAAGTATTTCCGAGCCTCTCCGGCGCCCCCCACCCCCACCCCCACCTCTGGACACATGCAATAGAAGTCAATGTGGAACGAATCACTCCAAAGACATGCTGGTAGGTTAATTGGATCCTGTCTAAATTGTCCCTAGTGTATGTATGAATGTGAGTTAGGGACCTTAGAGTGTAAGCTCCTTGAGGGTATAGGGACTGGTGTGAATGTACAATGTATATGTAAAGCGCTGCGTAAATTGACGGCGCTATATAAGTACCTGAAATAATAATAATAATAATCTTCGTTTCCATTGACTTCTATGGGGAAACTCGCTTTGATATGCGATATGCTTTGGATTACAATCATTCTCCTGGAACGGATTATACTCATAATCCAAGGTTCCCCTGTGTAGATAGATAGAGAGATAGATAGATAGATAGATAGATAGATAGATAGATAGATAGATAGATAGATAGATAGATAGATAGATAGATAGATAGATAGATAAAAAGAAAAGAAATATATACACTATATTACCAAAAGTATTGGGACACCTGCCTTTACACACACATAAACTGTAATGGCATCCCAGTCTTAGTCCGTAGGGTTCAGTATTGAGTTGGCCCACCCTTTGCAGCTATAACAGCTTCAACTCTTCTAGGAACGCTGTCCACAAGGTTTAGGAGTGTGTCTATGGGAATGTTTGACCATTCTTCCAGAAGAACATTTGTGAGGTCGGGCACTGATGTTGGACGAGAAGGTCTGGCTCGCAGTCTCCGCTCTAATTCATCCCAAAGGTGTTCTATTGGGTTGAGATCAGGACTCTGTTCAGGCCAGTCAAGTTCCTCCACCCCAAACTTGCTCATCCATGTCTTTATGGACCTTGATTTGTACACTGGTCCAAATCATTTGGTGGAGGAGGGGGGATTATGGTTTATTATGGATTATTGTTTTTCAGGGGTTGAAGTTGGCCCCTTAATTTCAGTGAAGGGAACTCTTAAGACATCAGCATACCAAGACATTTTGGACAATTTCATGCTCCCAACTTTGTGGGAACAGTTTGGGGATGGCCCCTTCCTGTTCCCACATGACTGCGCACCAGTGCACAAAGCAAGGTCCATAAAGACATGGATGAGCGAGTTTGGGGTGGAGGAACTTGCCTGGCCTGCACAGAGTCCTGACCTCAACCCCATAGAACACCTTTGGGATGAATTAGAATGTTGACTGTGAGCCAGGCCTTCTCATCCAACATCAGTGCCCGACCTCACAAATGCTCTTCTGGAAGAATGGTCAAACATTCCCATAGACACCCTCCTAAACCTTGTGGACAGCCTTCCCAGAAGAGTTGAAGCTGTTATAGCTGCAAAGGGCGGAGCCAACTCAATATTGAACCCTACGGACTAAGACTGGGATGCCATTAAAGTTCATGTGTGTGTAAAGGCAGGCGTCCCAATACTTTTGGTAATAAAGTGTATATATATTTCAAAAGAGAGCGCGGCACTCTTAGGTCTTGAAAGGTAGACGCACAGTGAAGAGATTATTTTGACGTTTTGACAAGGAACAAGCTTGTCTTCCGCAGAACCTGAGTGAGGAGGACCAGCTTGTGCCTCATCGAAACACTGAAATAAAATATTCACTGTGCGTTCACCTTTCAGGACCCGTGAGTGCCGCGCTCTCTTTCGGATTATATGTACTACATACAGTCTTTGCTGCACACTCCGCCCATTTTTTATCTCTGATATGTGTGCAGAGGCAACCATTGGATATTTTATCCAATCAGTGTAATCAGTGTTTAACCACTTGCCGACCAGCCGCCATCATTATAGGGCGGCAGGTCGTCTCATTCCCGCGAATCGCCGTACCTGTACATCGGCTCCGTTAAGAGCTGCTGCGCGGTGGGGAACCCGATGCCGCGTGGCCGGAAGCTGCGATGTCCGCCAGTCATCGGCGATCGCGGGCAAGAGAGCCAGAACGGGGATCTGTGTAACACACAAATCCCTGTTCTGCCAGGAGAGGAGAAACACATTGTAGTAGTAACTAGGAACAGCGAACGGTCTCCTCCTCTCTAGACAGTCCCATCCCCCCCACAGTTAGAACACACGCTGAGCAAACACATTTAACCCCTTGATCGCCCCCTAGTGTTAACCCATTCCCTGCCAGTGACATTTACACAGTAATCAGTGCATTTTTATAGCTCTGATCGCTGTATAAATGTCGGTGGTCCCAAAAAAATGTGAAAAGTGTCCAATCTGTCCGCCGCAATGTCGCAGTCCCGCTAAAAATCACAGATCAACGCCATTACTAGTAAAAAAAAAAAAAAGTAAAAAAAATAAAAATGCCATAAATTTATCTATCCCCTATTTTGTAGGCACTATAACTTTTGCGCAAACCAATCAATATACGCTTATTACAGTTTTTCTTTTTGCCAAAAATATGTAGAAGAATACTTATTGGCCTAAACTGATGAAGAAATTCGTTTTTTGTATATATATTTTTTGGGGGGATATTTATTATAGCAAAAAGTTACAAATATATATATATTTTTTCAAAATTGTCGCTCTTTTCTTGTTTATAGCGTAAAAAATAAAAACCGCAGAGGTGATCAAATACCACCAAAAGAAAGCTCTATTTGTGGGGAAATAAGGACGTCAATTTTGTTTGTGTACAGCGTCGCACGAACGCGCAATTGTCAGTTAAAATGGCGCAGTGCCGTATCGCAAAAAATGGCCTGGTCATTAAGGGGGAAAATCTTCCGGGGCTGAAGTGGTTGAAAAAAAAAAATATTTTTCTTTGAGTAAAAATAGTTTTATGGAAAAAAAAAACATATTCATCTAATTTAAACATGCTATATAAATCCTGTATAATAATAAAATATAATATATAAAAAAAATGTGTGTGTGTACAGTAGATAGATAGATAGATAGATAGATAGATAGATAGATAGATAGATCTATATATATATATATAGATCTATCTATATATCTATATATCTATATCTATATATATATATATATATATATATATATATATATATATATATATATATATATATATTTATATATATCACATATCATATCAAATATGTATATAAAACAAATAAAGAAAAAAAATTTTTTTATATACTGTATACTGTGTGTGTGTATATTTATATTTTTGATAGATAGATACATATATATATATATATAGATATATATATATATATATATATATATATCTAGATATATATAGATATATATATCTAGATATAGATCTATATATATATCTATATATACATATATATATATCTATATATATATCTATATATATCACATATCATATCAAATATGTATATAAAACAAATAAAGAAAAAAAAATACTTTTTATATTCGTGTTTTTATATACTGTATACTGTGTGTATATTTATATTTTTGTGTATATATTTTAGAATGTTTGTTCCATTTCCTAATGGTTAGTGACCACAGTGATAAAAAAATTCTAAGGAGCAAGATAGAAAAAATTTCATGAACCAACAAAATTCTAATGCCCCGTACACACGGTCGGATTTTCCGATGGAAAATGTCCGATCAGAGCGTGTTGTCGGAAATTCCGACCGTGTGTGGGCTCCATCTGACATTTTCCATCGGATTTTCCGACACACAAAGTTGGAGAGCAGGAGATAAAATTTTCCGACAACAAAATCCGTTGTCGGAAATTCCGATCGTGTGTACACAAATCCGACGGACAAAGCTATTGGCCACTGCCCCGTTTATAGTCCCGATGTACGTGTTTTACGGCACCGCGTTCAGAACGATCGGATTTTCCGACAACTTTGTGTGACCGTGTGTATGCAAGACAAGTTTGAGCCAACATCCGTCGGAAAAAATCCTAGGATTTTGTTGTCGGAATGTCCGATCAATGTCCGACCGTGTGTACGGGGCATAACTGTGAATGTGGTTTCTGTTAGATTTCATACACGCGTTACAATATTTTTCTATTTATTACATCTGTTATTCCATTCAAGTAGCAGTCCTGGATTAAAGTTTAAGGGCTTTCAATTGCAATTAGTTGAGTCAATGATGGGAAAAAACTTTTCAGGATTTCCATACGAATGAATATTCAAGTGAAATTCTACTGGAGTATGGCCAACTTCATTGTGCTGAGTAATTGCCTGATATCTGCCTCTAGGGGGTGCTGCAGACCATTCTTAGTTTTGCTGCATCCTGGTCCTTCCAATGTTGTTTTTGCAAGTACAAGACAATAAGAAATGAATACATTGTATATATACTGTATATCTCTTTTTGATAAAAATGTATCTTATTTCTGTTTTTTGTATATTCTGCTCTTAGTTGCAGTAAACTGGACAGCCAAAGGAGAGTTTAAAAATAACCTGGGCTGGAGAAAACTAAAAGAATACTTTCACACTTTTTATCTTTTTTTAAATTTTTATTTCATTATTTTTTTTTTTTTTGAGTTTTAGTGCTAGAAATAGCCTCTGCTAAGCGCCTGAAAATCGCCTCTCATTAATTTCGGTGTGACTTTTCACACTGGGGCGATGCGCTTGCGAGGCGTTATGAAAAGTCCTGCAAGCAGCATCTTTGGGGCGGTTTGGAAGCGATGTATTTAGCGCTCCCAAAACGCCCCTGCCCATTGTAATGAATATGCAGCGCTTCCAAAGCACCGCAAAATGGGAGTTTTTAACCTTTTTTGGGGTTAAAAGCGCCCCACTAGCAGCCGAAAAGAACCGCTAAAACAAGCGGCGCTTTAGCGCAAACGGCGGGCGCTGTTAGTGTGAAATGGGTCTAATTCAAAACTTTTTGGAAAGAGTATGGAAGGGTTAGGGCTCCATTCACACTAGTGCGACTAGCCGTTCAGGTCTATGCAACTTAAAGCTGCAGCGACTTTAAAAAGGTTCCTGCACTACTTTGATGCGGCTTTCATGGGACTTGAGCGCTATTAAACTGCACTGTAAACTCTCAAAAGTCGCAATTAAAGTCTCAAATTAAGGTTATCAATGCAACAGTCAAAGTCAGAAGCCAAAGTCGCACCCATCCAAATTCGCACTTTAAAGTTGCAATGGAAATCGCACAACTTTGGAGTTGTACATACCTGAATGGGGCCTAAAACACTTGTCAGTCTTTTTGCCATATGTGCCGCAGTGGAGACCCCCCTCTTCACTTCCTATCCCATAAATACAACAGGAAGTGAGGGGAATTTTCTCTTAGGTGTCACAGGAACGGGTTTCCCAATTGGAAGATGATCCCCTCTTTTCCTGTTCCGCTGACAACCCAAAATGTTGGATTTCCCATGACCTGCAGTTCAGTGACAGTGGTCACCAGGAGAAATAGAGAGGGTTCTCCGAGCTGAGAAACATGGGAATTGAAGAATAGAGGGCAGGGCCGCTGATAGGGGGTTAATACTTACCCTCCTGTACGGGGCCCAGGCCTCATAAGTTCAACAGGGGGGGGGGGGGGCAGTGATTCCAAGTGGCAATCGCTTCACAGTGTGCAATATGAGTTTGGGTGCCATTATCATTGAATGGCACCCCAAATGCGATGTGATTTTGCTGCCACTGTTTCACAACAGAATCGCGTGGAAATCGCAGCAAAACGTGCCTTTAAAACTCGCACGGAGCTTGTCACCCAAAAAAAGAGCAAGGGCTTCTTTTTGGGTACAAATGTGCATTGAAGTAAGTGGGCTGGCCCTATGTGACACACAGAATCACGCTGCGATTTCCACGCAATTCTGTTGTGAAGCAGTGGCAGCAGAATCACATCGCATTTGGGGTGCCATTCAATGATAATGGCACCCAAACTCATATTGCACACTGTGAAGCGATTGCCACTTGGAATCATGGGCTGAATCACGCATTTTGCTATAATTGGTCCCAGTAATTGCGCCCACTTCTGCTGCCCTGGGCCCCCTCCCCTGTTGAACTTATGAGGCCTGGGCCCCGTACAGGAGGGTTTCTCAGCTCGGAGAACCCTCTCTATTTCTCCTGGTGACCACTGTCACTGAACTGCAGGTCATGGGAAATCCAACATTTTGGGTTGTCAGCGGAACAGGAAAAGAGGGGATCATCTTCCAATTGGGAAACCTGTTCCTGTGACACCTAAGAGAGAATTCCCCTCACTTCCTGTTGTGTCTATGGGATAGGAAGTGAAGAGGGGCGTCTCCACTGCGGCACACATGGCAAAAAGACTGACAAATGTTTTCGGCTCTATTCCAGTATGTGCAACTCCAAAGTTGTGCGATTTCCATTGCAACTTTAAAGTGCGACTTTTATGCAACTTTGGATGGGTGCGACTTTGGCTTCTGACTTTGACTGTTGCATTGAGAACATTAAAGTGGTTGTAAACCCTTACAGACCACGTTTGCCTACAGGTAAGCCTAAATTAAGGCTTACCTGTAGGTGCAAGAAATTGCAGTTTATGGCGCTCAGGTCACATGAAAGCCGCATCAAAGTAGTGCAGGAAACTTTTTAAAGTCGCTGCAACTTTAGGTTGCATAGATTTGAACGGCTTCCATTGAAACACATGGGCTGCACTAGTGTGAATGGAGCCTTAACCCTTCCATACTCTTTCCAAAAAGTTTTGATTTAGATCCATTTCATACTGAAAGCACCAGCCGTTCGCGCTAAAGCGCCGCTCGTTTTAGCAGTGCTTTTTGGCTGCTAGCGGGGTGCTTTTAACCCCAAAAAAGGGTTTAAAACTCTCATTTTGCGGCGCTTTGAAAGCGCTTTTAAGGTGCTTTGGAAGCGCTGCCCATTTATTGCAATGGGCAGGGGCGTTTTGGGAGCGCTAAATACAACTCTTCCAAACCGCCCCAAAACATTCCCATAGACACACTCCTAAACCTTGTGGACGGCCTTCCCAGAAGAGTTGAAGCTGTTATAACTGCAAAGGGTGACCAACTCAATATTGAACCCTACGGACTAAGACTGGGATGTCATTAAAGTTTATGTGTGTGTAAAGGCAGGCGTCCCAATACTTTTGGTAATATAGTGTAGATGTGAAAGGTGCCCTAAAAGCACATTGCAAAAATGCATGGTAAGGTTCCTGCTCTAAGTGTGGTGCCTTATGGTGCCATTCATTGTGAAAGGCACCCCAATGCATTGTACAGTTAAGCCCAATCCACCATAGCTCACCATTTCACATATACCATGCGTTGTGGTGCGCTGAATTTTTGAAAAAGGGTCGTGTATGTTTTTTTTTCTTGCATTGTGGTGCACCAGAAGCCCATTTATAAGGAATAGGCTGCCTTGACGCAACGCGTTAACGTGTGCCTTACCGCATGCGCATTCATTCACTGCAATGGAATGCTGACGTGTAAATGGGTCCTTAGCCGGTAACAGGCTCATTCAATCAAAGAAAAGTGCAAGCAGCAACGCACATCAGAATCAGAAACCATTCTGCCTTCAGTAAAGTGAATTCTGATTGGTTGCTGAGATCCCGTTGCTGCTTATTGAATAAAGTAATAAATTACCATTTCCAGCCGCACCACTACAATACTCATCTTCTACCATACTAATACACCCATCTAACCGGATTCTCTTTGCTCTTCCCGCTAACATGCTGCTGTCTCTCCTCGTAGTCCGTCGGCCGGACTCATCACGTAAGTCTGCCTATGTGTCGCCTGGCGGCGTCCTCCCCATACCGTCTGCATGTGTGTGTTGTATTGTGCTGTCTCCTGTCTCACTGCCCCGTTTTTTTTTTCTGTTTCTGTATTGCGAACTTCCTGTCTTGTTTTAATGAATTGCTTATACCTTTCCCACCTTGTCATTCGCCATGTTTTTTATTTTTTTTTTATGTTTTTGCTGCAAGTGGATCTAATGGCTTATTTGATGATGTAATGTAAAGAGCAATGATAAATTGCAAAGAGCCCATAGAAGCCAATTGGGTCAATTCTGATTGGACGCCATGGGTTGGCGCACACTGTGGACATGACCAGCAAAAGGCTAAAGACAAAATAGTTTTTGCGGGGTTTGTAGGAACAAGATCCTTTCATTTTGTATAAAAACAAGGGACCCATAGAACTAGAGATGCTGCACACCCCAAAAATGTGGTCGCAAGAAAAGGTTAGGAGATCCCCAGGGTTTTTTTTCTTTTAGCAGCGAAGAAAGTATATCAAAAAAATATAGCAATATAAAAAGGTATAATTTATTATACAAATGTTAAAATCAAACAAAGGTTTTACAATATGAGCTCTGGTTACATGCACTCCCATTTTGGACCATCGGCCATGACAACAATAATACAGGCAGGTATACTTATGTACAAAGCAAATTTTTGCAATATTAATCCAGTACCAAAGGGTGCCCCAACGCGTTTTGACCAAATAAGTCTTAGTCTTCTTTAGGGGGGAACTGTTGAGCTCTCGTTGTGGCTACATGCACTCCCATTTTGGCCCATGACAACAATAATATAGGCAGGTATACTTATGTACAAATCAAATTTTTGCAATATTGATCTTGCCCCAAAGGGTGCCCTAAAGGGTGAGCCAACGCGTTTTGACCAAATAAGTCCTTCTTCTTCAAGGGGATTGTGTTGTCTCCAACAAATGGAAGACAGAGTTTGGAACCAGAGAATTTAGTAACTTCTAAGTTCCTTCTTAGAACGTTCTAACCATTCACATGACAGGGCCCAACCATGTGTAGGGGTGCTTGAGGAAGATGGAAATAGGCACACCTTAGGAAGATAAGCCACTGATACTTCCCCAGGCAGTGACGGTGTGTCCATTAGGGGATTGTCCCCCCTCTCTCCAGCCACCATCTCTGTGCACTATGGATAGATTCATAAATCTATCCACGGCCCTTGTAGACACCCCCAATTCAGGCATCCTGCTCCTTTTCGGGCACCGGGTGCCTGAATTACAGCGGCGGGGGGTGTTTTTGAAGCACCTGATTAGAGCCATAGGCTCTAATAGGCTTCAAAAAAGGTGCACTGCAAGCACAAACCATTGCGCCTGCAGTGCACCTAGGTGTGTTAGCAAGGCAAATGAATATTTGCTTTGCTAACACAGAACCGCCTCTCAGGCAATCAGGAGGACTGGATGTAATACCGGGCACCTGATTGGCTGAAGGCAGAGGTGATCCCATTGGCGCCAAGGAATACAGGAAGAAGACATGCACGGAGGAGTCAGAGGACACAGCATCCATCGCCGTGCTACCATCCCACAGCTCATTGCCTGACCAGCTGCCTGACATGCCACCACGGTGGGGTAAGTGCCGGGCAGACAGACGGTGGGGGGGCACAGTGGCTGCATATTATGGGCACAAAGGCTGCAATTGATGGAGCACAGTTGGCTGCATTTGTGGGGCACAGAGTCTGCATATTATCGGCAGAATGGCTGCATATGATGGGACACAGTTGGCTGCATATGATGAACACAGAGTCTGCATATAATGGGCACAGCGTCTGCATATAATGTGAACAGGTGGCTGCATATAATGGGCACAGGTGGCTGCATATGATGGGCACAGTTGGCTGCATATCATGGGCACAGGTGGCTGCATATGATGGGCACAGGTGGCTGCATATTATGGGCACAGTTGGCTGCATATGATGGGGCACAGTTGGCTGCATTTGATGAGCACAGAGGTTGCATATTATGGGCACAGTTGGCTGCATATGATGGACACAGAGTCTGCATATGATGAGCACAGAGTCTGCATATGATGGGCACAGTGGCTGCATAGAATGGGCACAGGTGGCTGCATATGATGGGCACAGGTGGCTGCATATGATGGGCACAGGTGGCTGCATATGATGGGCACAGTTGGCTGCATATTATGGGCACAGGTGGCTGCATATGATGGGCACAGTTGGCTGCATATGATGGGCACGGGTGGCTGTATATTATGGGCAAAGTTGGCTGCATATTATGGGCACGGGTGGCTGAATATTATGGGCACAGTTAGCTGTATATTATGGGCACAGGTGGCTGCATATTATGGGCACAGTGGCTGCATATGATGTCTTTGTTTCAGTATTTTTCAGAATTTTTCAGTTTGTTTGCGCCCCCCAAAAATTTTGAGCACCAGCCACCACTGCCCCCAGGAATGGAATCCCATACAGAAGACAAGAAAGAACGGGCAAATCATTCCTAAATTGCTACATTAGATGGTATGGGAAAAGCACGGACAGCAGGTCCTCAAAAAGCCCTTTGTTCACCCAATTGACCACCAATTTGCAGCTAATCAACTTGTGTGTTGCCACCAGTTATTTCCTATACCATCTAATGAAGCAATTTACAAATGATTTGCCCATTCTTTCTTGTCTCCTGTATGGGATTCCATTCCTGGGGGAGTATCAGTGGCTTATCTTCTTAGGGTGTGCCTAATTCCGTCTTCCTCAAGCACCCCTACACATCGTTCCTTGTAAGCCAGCTATGTTGGGCCCTGTCATGTAGATGGTTAGAACGTTCTAAGAAGGATCTTGGATGTTACTAAATTCTCTGGTTTCAAACTCTGTCTTCCATTCGTTGGAGACAACACAATCCCCTTGAAGAAGAAGGACTTATTTGGTCAAAACGCGTTGGGGCAAGATCAATTTTGCAAAAATTTGATTTGTACATAAGTATACCTGCCTGTATTAGTGTTGTCGTGGGCCAAAATGGGAGTGCATGTAGCCACAACCAGAGCTCATATTTTAAAACCTGTGTTTGATTTTGAACATTTGTACAATAAATTATACCTTTTTATATTAATATATTTTTTTGATATGCTAAAAAAAAATCCTGGGGATCTCTTAACCTTTTCTTGTGATCCTTTCCTTTTGTTACCTGCGCTAACAAAATGAACACTGCATCTGATTGGTTGGTATAGGTGATACTGGCCTTCTCTTTCCTTCAAATGTTACAGATCAGCCTGATTTTCATCCAGCTGTCTTGTCTTTTGTACATTGTCTAAACTTCCCCTCTGTTTCTACATACTCTGTGTGACACGGGCTCATTTACGGGGTCACTTCCCCCCATGTGCTCCAATTCCTCCTGAAATGGTCAAATCTCTCCACCCTAACCTCTTCCCACTGATGGGAGCCGACCCTTTAAGAGAGCGTAACGCCAGAGAGGTTACGTCGGATTCCAGATCATGTGACCGCTGTGATTGGTTGTCACAGTCCTCATGTGCTTGGCAGCCCATCCTACTGGCTCCCATCTGAGCACAAATCCCCTGCCCCTCAAATTTCCCCTCTGAGCACAAATCCTCTTCCCCTCAAATATCCCCTACATAGGTGTCCCGGTCTGCTGATGATAGCAAATCAGGGCCGCTGGAGGTGCTCACAGGGCTGGAGAAGAAGTTCCAGGACCCTGTGGGTGTAAGGGCAGAAATTATTTTAAACTGCCCACTAGATGGCACCTTTCCCTTTCTATACACACGGTGCTGGAAATCGCATGCGATTCAGACAGGGATCACACTGCAATCCTGTTCAAATCACATGTGATTCTTTGCAGTACGGTTTGCGACAATTTCTTTTTTGTATTGACACAAATCGCAGCGCAAAGTATTAGTACGCGGTATCGGCAAGTGCTTGACCGAAAGTACCAGTACTCGTACTTGCCGAAAAAAAAAAACGGTATATATAGTGTTTGTTCCTTCATACCATGGCCACACTTGGAATTAGTGATGAGCCGAACGAACCTGGGATCGGTCCTAGGTGGGTTTGGTGAATAGGTGCCAAATTTGAACCCCATTGAAGACAATGAGAGTTGAATGTTAAAAAACATTCACAAAAAATATAAAGTGTAATAAAACAGAAAGATACAGTTTTTGACAAGTCTTTTAATAAAAACCAAGTCCCAAAATGTATTGTACATCCCTAAAATTCATACCAGAGCTGAAGGATCTGGTATGAAATAGGGTAGAACCCAACACTTTTTTTTATGCCCGAGCAGCCAAAGATCATTTGGCTGGAACTTTAAGCTTAGCCTTACTGGCAGTAGCGGCTGGTGGTAAATTTTTGTGGGGGGGAAGGGGCAGCAAACAGTGCACCCACAGCTACATCCCCCCCCGAGGTCAGTCGGGTCAACCGCAACACTCCCCCCAGTCGGTTGGTTATGGGCCTGCTACCCCATCTATGGCATGGGCAGGGCTTCCCTCCGGGCGTCTCCTCCATCCTCCTCCTCCCTCCTCCTCCTAGGCCAATTAGAACATTTCTCCTTTTAGCCAGACCCGCTTCCTGATTGACTGGGAGGAGAATCAGTCTGACAATAGTGAATATTCATTCGCTATTGTCACACTACTGGGTGTGCTCAGGGCACAGTTCTCTGCGCCCTGAGCTCACCCTCTTTTGAAGCCAATTAGAGCCTCTAGCTCTAATCACATGCTTCAAAAAAAAAACCCTGATTGGAATCCATGCGTCCGGTGCCCTGCATGTAGATTAGGGTGCCGCATGCATGGATGGGGGGTGGTGGTGGTGGTGCCCATGCACCCTGCATTACAGGCTGCCAATGTCTACTTGTAATACTTCCAGTCTCTGCCTAGATACAGTAGTAGACACAGAATATGAAAATGTTGACTGCTTGAGGCATACCCCATCCATTGCTAGCCTCTTCTTCTACCTGCAACGTCTTCTGCACCGAAACCTTGTGGGCGGAGTCCAATGAGGGTTATTAGAAGCTTCAGCAAGACTGATAGAACAGGTATAACTTGCTATGATGGTGCTAAACACAGGAGAGCCTTCTTAAAACATAATTTGCATGGACATCTTCCATCAGAGATAGAAAAAACAAGAAGTTCCTCATTTTAGGGTAGTCGGTGGAGCCATGCAAATTATTCCTTTATGCCCCTGTAGCTAGGTGTACATCCAGAACCTCAGGTTTACAACATGATATTATGGATCAGGAGTCTACAAACTTTCTAAACAAAGGGCCAGTTTATGATCTCTTCTGCTTTAGGGGGGCCAAACTGTGGCCATTAGGAGCAGAGAATGTTCTGGTATCAGTGGGAGTAAAAAAAAAAATACATAGGGTGTGTTGATCAGTAGGAGGAGGAATAGAGCTCTATCATTTGTAGCAGTGGAGGGAACAGCTCCACATCGTTGGTGTCACTGGGAAAAATAGTGCCCCTCCATTGGTGTCAGTGGAAAAATGATGCCTCATCATTGGTGTCAGTGAAACGGATACTGCTCTAGCATCGCTGTCAGTAGAAGGAATGATGCCCCTTATCATTTGTGTCAGTGGAAGGAATAGTGCCCGATCATTGGTGTCAGTGGAAGGAATAGTGCCCAATCATTGGTGTCAGTGGAAGGAATAGTGCCCGATCATTGGTGTCAGTGGAAGGAATAGTGCCCAATCATTGGTGTCAGTGAAATGGATAATGCTCTAGCACCACTGTCAGTAGAAGAAATGATGCCTCATCATTGGCGTCAATGGCAGGAATAGTGTCCCATCATTGGTGTTGGTGGAAGAAATAATGTCCAAACATTGGTATCAGTACGAGAAATAGTGCCCCATTAGTGGCATCAGTGGAAGGAATTATGATTCATTATTGGTGTCAGTGGGAAGAATAGTGCCCCATCATTGGTGTCAGAGGGAGGAATAGTGTCCCATCATTGGTATCAGTAGGAGGAATAGTGCCCTATCATTGGTATCAGTGAAAGGAATAATGCCTCATCATTGGTGTCAGAGGAAGGAATAATGCCCCATCATTGGTTTCAGTGAAATGGATACTGCTCTAGCTTCACTGTCAGTAGAAGGAATGATGTCTCATCATTGGTTTCAGTGGGAGGAATAGTGCCCCATTGTTGGTGTCAATGGCAGGAATAGTGTCCCATCATTGGTGTTGGTGGAAGGAATAATGTTCAAACATTGGTATCAGTAGGAGAAATAGTGCCCCATTAGTGGCATCAGTAGAAGGAATGAGGATTCATTATTGGTGTCAGTGGGAGGAATAGTGTCCCATCATTGAAGTCATTAGGAGCAATAGTGCCCCATCATTGAAGTCATTAGGAGGAATAGTGCCCTATCTTTGGTGTCAGTGAAAGGAATAATGACTCATCACTGGTGTCAGTTGAAGAAATAGTGCCCCATCATTGGTGTCAGTGGAAGGAATGATGCCCCATCATTGGTGTCAGTGGAAGGAATGATGCCCCATCATTGGTGTCAGTTGAAGGAATGATGCCCCATCATTGGTGTCAGTGGAAGGAATGATGCCCCATCATTGGTGTCAGTGGAAGGAATGATGCCTCATCCAAGGACTGGATAAGGGCAAGCAAAGGGCCACAGTTTGAAGACCACTGTTACAGAGCCATTCTTTCCATACAGCTGTGTCAGGCTATTTGGCAATCATCATTGCAGTGTATGAAAACCACAGCTTCTATGGAACAGAAAGTATGCTTGCTGTTGTATTCTCTCACCTGACTGCTCTGCTATGGCTACAAGCTATTAGTTCTAAGTGAGAGGAGCATGCAGGGGGGTGTCAATGAAGAGAAAAGGCACAACACCCAGCGGAGGGAGGCTGGGGAAAGATTTATGCTGTCCAAACATGCATTCAATTTTGGGCGTTCGATTACTTTTAAAGCAATTGGGCAGGGAATTTTAATCGGCTATTTACAGCAAAAGGAATTAATTTGAGAAGCCACACGTCCCTGCACTTTTTATCGGTGATATCTGCTCCGGCCCAATCAAAACTGGGCAAAAATCAATCGCATAGTTTATCTTTTAATTCATTGTGCTTATGTGATTGTATTTTAACGATCATGCCAACGCTGCCCTATCCATGAGACTTTCCACCTCGTCTGCTTCTGCTTTCATTGATCGCATTGGGCCGTCTCATACGACTTGCACATTTCCCTAGCTGCAATATTGAAGAGCTACAAAAAAATCAAAAAAAAAAAAAAATTACATTGATGTGTGTGACTGCCTTTAGAGAGAAAAAGTTCTAGTCTGACTTTCTATTCTAAAAGCTTTTTTTTTCTTTTTTTTTTTTTTTTTGTTAACAGAATCTTCTATTGATTCCTAGTGGCATTTTTTTATTTTTTCCATTTTATTTTATTTTATTTATCTTTTTTCGGAGCTACTGGTTTACTGGTATACATAAAATACAAAGAAAGATAGTTCAAAGGTTATACCTAAAAAAAAATTTGCTTAATTTAAATCAGCCAATCAACGCATTTCACAAAAGTATCAAAAGCTCATTAAAACAAAAAAATATATATAAAAACCTTTATTTAATAAATGTATACAAAAATAATAATTATAATATAAAACAGATTAAGTACTTGTACCCAATGGATAAAGGACCATGATAATATTTAATATATTAGTATCAGGAGTCCAACATACATACAATTTTGTTTAAAAATTTAAAAGTTTTAAAAAATCGCTATAGAAATACAAATCACATAAAAACACAAAACACACACACACAAAAAAAATTGTACAATTTATATATCATGTGATTTATGTGACAACTCTTGCTTCAACCCTTACGTAATTCATCCTCAGATAAGTCCTAAGCCCATAATTATCATGCCCATAACTAGGATGTATCACAAAGTCCTCCAATCCAAATGGATTGTTAAAGAGAAATATGAGGCTTACTGTTACTGAAAATAATTTTTCAATGGACGTAGGAGACTAATTCCATCATTTTTCATATATGAACCAACTGAATGCTGGGTAATGTTGGTAATATTATAGATGGATGTAGCAATAGCAGCAAATTTAAAAGACCGCCACGTCACTGCTCAAATATAAAACATCAGTCCCTTCGGGCTATTAAAAATCCATCCAGGCGTCACTTGGAGCCTTTACATCAAATATTCCAACAAAACACTGTATAGATACTATTGCTGGTGAAAGTTGAAAAAGCAACTTGGACATCAATTATATATTTGAAAATGCTGTAGACCAGTGGTCTCCAAACTGCTGCCCTTTGCTTGCTTTTATCCGGCCCTTTGGGCAATATTTTATCTTCTGACACCAGCACTGGGGCGTAATTCCCCCCCGCACTGACACCAATGAAGGAGCACAATTCCTCCCCATGACCCCGACAATGGGGGACAGTTCCTCCAAATGACACCAATGATGGGGCACAGTTCCTCCCACTAACACCAATGATAGGGGCATGATTCTTCCCACCAAATGATGCCAATGATTAGGCACAATTCCTCTCACTGACACCAAAGTTGTCAGCATTGTTTACTCCCACTGATGCCGGGACATTCTCTGCTTCCAATGGCCACAGTCTGGCCCCCCTAAAGTCTGGATGACAGTAAACTGGCCATTTGTTTAGAAAGTTTGAAGACCCCTGCTGTGGACCCCCCTTTCTCAAACATTTTTATTCATGGAACCCATAAATAATTTTCAGGTCTCAGAGAACCCTTGCTAAAACCAACTCATTGGAGGTCAGCAGAAAAAAATAGCCCTTACATTTGTAGCCAATGGGAAGAATGCCCCTTACATTGTTGATCAGAATACCACCCTTACAGACAGCTCAAAAGATCTTTAATTTCATGCAGTTGGCTCTGCCAAGTGGCGTTGGCCATGGAAATATGTAGGCACCATCAAATGTGAGGTCAATCAGCCACAGATCCAGGAACCTCTAGAAACCTCTGGAGGAACCTTAGGGTTACACTGAATCCTAGTTGGGAATGGCTGCTCTAGACCAGTGGTCTCCAAACTGCGGCCCTTTGCTTACCTTTATCTGGCTCTTGGGGCACTAGTCCTCCAACTGATATGAAGCATTATTCATACCACTAATACCTACAGTGGGACACCGTTCCTCCCACTGACACCAGTGATGGGGCACTATTCCTCATCCTACTGACACCAATGATGGGGCACTATTCCTCCCACTGACACCAACTATGGGACACCATTCCTTTCACTGACATCAACAGTGGGACACTATTCCTCTCACTGATACCACCCCAACAATGGGGCACTATTCCTCCTCCTGACCACAGATAGTTTGTTTACTCCCACTGAACACCAAGACTGAAACCTTGTCTACTCCCACTGATGCGGGGGAATTTACTACTCCCAGTGGTCACAGTCCGGCCCACCTAAAGTCTGAAGGACAGCAAACTGGCCCTTTGTTTAGAAAGTTTGGAGACCCCTGCAATAGACAAATATGCTGTTGCCATGAATCCAAAGGATACTTTTATACACCTCTTACCTCCCAAATGGTAAAATGATGGTGAATATATCTTTTCGAGCTGGACCCCTCATTTTAATGTTTGAAAAAAACATATAACAGACTTTCTCAACCTTTTTACCAAGGAGGAACCCTTAAAACAATTTTCAGATCATAGGGAAATCCCTGTATGAAATATATAGGAGAAGAACCCCCTTAAAATGGTGTTTAGTGGTAGAAGAGTCCCCTTACAGAGAGCTAAATACATCATTAGTATCAGTTACTAACCTGAAAGGATGCAGAAAAAATAAAAGATCTCTTGGTCCTACATCGATGGCTCAGCCAAGTGAGGCTAGTGCCATACCTATGCAGGCACCATTGGGCAGAAGATCAGTCCACCACTGGTCATTGCTCAAGGAACCCTTAGTTACCTCAAGAGAAACCCTGGTTGGGACAGCCTGGTCTAAAATATCATATTGGTGTATTTCAGCAGAAAGTTGCATAGAAGTATGGCGCTGCAATCAAAAATGCCATTATCACTAAAATGGCAAACTGTGAATCTGACATATTTGTGTAGAGATCAGCCCAGAGTATCTAAAATGGCACCATTATATTAACATATGTATCATAATTTGCAACAATTTTTCATTTGGAGGGTTTTGTTATGCATCCTAGTTGCGGGGGTGATATTTATAGATTTGAGAGTTACCTGGGGATAAATTACCCAAAGTTGACTATACAATAGTAGATTTTTTTTATTTTATGTTTAGCTTTAAGACTGTTCATTCAATTTTTTTCATTAGTATGGCTGAATCGATGTTTGTTTCCGGCGATATATTGGCAATGGGACACGCTAGCCTCACTCTACCTTCATTTCAAGGTTTTTGAGTTTGGAGCCCTGAAGAAGGGGGAGTTCTTCCTCTAGAACGTGTTGGCTCACTGTATCTACTGCTATAACACATGGTTTCTCAACTGGGGTTCCATGGAACTCTAGGGTTCCTCCAGAGGTTGCTAGGGATTCCTCGAGCTATGGATAATTTCTTTCTCTCTGAAAAGCCCCCACTGACACCAATGATCTTTTTAGCTATCTGCAAGAGGGTAATACTTCCCAGTGACCACAAGTGTACGGAGCATTCTTCCCACTGACCATCAGACTAATGTATCATGAGTTGTAGAATTAGTAATATTTAACAGGGGTCCCCTGAGACTGGAAAGTTTTTTCAAGGGTTCCTCTTTGCTGAAAAGGTTGAGAAAGACTTCTCTAACAAGTATATATTTTAAATGAATTTCATTGAGATGAAAGTTTGTAGAAGACACTCCAAACCACACTTACATTTGTTTGTCCGTTGAGAGATTGGCCTATCATGATCACAGCGGCAGAAGCCCGGGCTCAGAAGCAGAACCATACACAACTTACTTTCACCATAAAATGAACCTCAGGTGGGAAAACACACTTTATACTTTATTCATTAGAATCAATCTCCGCTCTCATCAGTCCAGCGCTATCACACACCTTCCTTGGACAGGCTGTTCACCGATTGTACACCAGGGACTTGTTGTACAAAATTAATATAGTGAATGGTTGGCAGCAATTTCTGAACACATTGCCAAAGGAAAGGGTTACTTATCTGTGAGCTTCTTACTGATTCAGAAGAGGAGAGCAGAAAAGGAGCTGTTGGTGGTGGTGTGAGATAAAATTCAGATTTATGAGAAATAGAGGCTTTCAGCAATATTAGTGGACCTTGAATCCAAGGTCAATTTATATTTGAGTCTTCTACCCCCCTGTATGTCTGTGAAGGTTCTCATTTATCCAAGCCATGGTGTATCTAGAAGTAGTTAGTCAGATTCAGCTGGGCTTGTTCTGTAATGTTGAAGACATTTTCATACCTTGTCTTCTTCAGTTCTAATGAGTGTCAGGAAGGTACACCAGCATTTATATCCAGGCAGGTAGAACAGACACCTTAATCCAATCACCATGAAATGTGCCAAGGCAGATGATGTTCATTGTCCAAGAATATGATGGAAGGTGTATAAATTGTGGAACCACCTTGTTCTAATTACATAATCCCATCCTCGTGTCAAGGTGTCTGCATAGGTGCTAATTATTCCAGTTGGCAGTTACATGACTGCAGGTGTGAAATGTTGTCCAATCTCCATGGTAGGCAGCAAAATGCCATTATATGTGGAAGGCAGATGGTGTCAGAGTCCCCCACCCCAGTTCACAGAAGCAAGCCTTTCTCCCCTGGTTAAAAAAAAAAAAAACACAGTAAAAGCCATTAAAAATATATAAAAAAAAAAAAAATAGATAAAAAAATGCTCACCGTATTTATCCCCTTCTGGTGCAAGAATGACCTTACTGGTCCTCACCACAGGATGTTGGGAAAGCTGAGGATCCCAAATCCTGCAAGAAGGCACTCCTGTGCTGTACAGTGGGATTTGGGATCCCCTGCTTTCCCGGGACCCAATGATGAGGTGACATCATCATTTATGTTTTTATGGCTTTTACTAAGCTTTTTAGAATCAAGGGTTAGAGGCCTCCAAAACGAGCAGATCTTGAATTTCCATGCAAGGTCCACTTTAACCACTTTCTAACCATGCCATAGCTTAAAAACAGCTCTGTTCCGGTAGGGCATCGTGGATGTCCTCCTCAGGGCTGGGACAAGGGGTGGGCAGGAGGGGCGACTGCCCTGGGCACTGCGGTGTTATGAGGGGTAGGGGGGCACCACAAGGAGATTGGGGGGATTGGATTTTTGTTGGGTGGGGGAATTTAGGGGGGTGGTAGGGGTTAAGAATTGTTCTAGAAGGGCAGATTTGGGGAGATGTACTAGGAATGCTAATTTGGTGGGATTTGTGTTGGGAGGGGGGATGGGGGAAGAGGATTTGTGCTAAGAGGGGGGATTTGGGGGGGGGTTTGCTATAGAAGTAATATGCTTAAGGGGATTTTTTTGCGGGGGGTGCTAGTAGGAGTGATTTAGGGGGTATTTGTGCTAGGAGGGGAAGTTTGTAGGGGGGGGGGATTTATGCTGGGATTGGGGAAGGAGAATTTGTGCTGGAAAGGGGGGTTTAGAGGGGGGGGGTGTTGTGTTTGGAGGGGAAAGTTGAGAGATAGAGGATTTGTGCTAGGAGGGGGAATATTCATTTTTTGGGGGGAAGGAGATTTGTGCTGGGGGCATATGGGGAGAGAGAGGATTTGAGCTGGGTGGTTGAGGGGTGATCATGCAGATTAGCGATCAATTTTTTTTTTGGGGGGGGGGGGATTTTTGCTGACACATAATGCTCATACATAATGGGGGGGGCGCAATTTGACATGTTTGCCCTGGGCTCTAGATAACCTTGTCCCAGCACTGGTCCTCCTGGAACCACGCCCCTCACTCGCCCACTGGGGCAAGCATTCGGTGCACTCTGTGATTGCTGTTTCCTTTGGACATAGCCAATCACAGATCGTGGTAAAGGGCCAATCACGGAGGCCCTTTACCACGTGATCAGCTGTGTCCAATCACAGTGTAAACAGAATTGCCGGTTATCGGCATTCCTTTCCTCATGTGTTGTCACAGCGTGAGGAGAGCAGGTAATCAGTGCCCTGATTACCAGTGCCAATCAGTGCCTCCTCATCAGTGCTGCCTATCAAGGCCTATCAGTGTTGCCTATTAGTGCTGCATATTAGTGCAGCCTCATCAGTGCACATCAATGAAGCATAAGAACTACTTATTTGCTAAATTTTCTAACAGAAACTAAAGAAATGTTTTTTTTTTTTTTCAAAATTTTCTGTCTAGTTTAATTTCTTTAGCAAAAAATAAAAAACCCAGTGGTGATTAAATACCACCAAAAGAAAGCTCTATCTGTCTCAAAAAAATGATACAAGTTTTATTTGGGTATAGAGTTGCATGACCGCACAATTGTTTTTTAAAGTACAACAGCGCTGAAAGATGAAAAGTGGCCGTGGTAGAAAGGGGGTATAATTTCCCAGTAAGCAAGTGGTTAAGTGTTCATATCCAGCACTCCCCCCTAAAAAGGGCCCGTTGATTGGTCCCAAGGTTCTTTTCCAAGCTAGTGTTTTCGTATCCAGGTACACAGTCCCAGTTACTCTTCTGACTCAATGATTAGTCTAGGGGTGTCCTTTTTATAAAGCTTTATTAAACTTGAACGTGGATGGGTGCGGGGGAACTGTGGGATACTCCTGTAGGGCAAAGTTGTAACTTGAGGACCCTTGTTTCTTTCTCAAAGATTCCTAGCTTAGTCCTTGCAGCAGCAAATAATGGGCTGAACTACACAGAGACCCCATAAGGAATGTCCGTCTTTCAGCACCTTTGCAGCACACAGTCACTGTGATCTCACACACCGGTCTGTACTCACAAATGTGCTTGATGCCTCCTTCCAATATCAGCCAGACATGTCTCCTGTGGGCTCTTCAGACCAGACCCCCAGATAACTCCCTTGGCTCCAGCAAAATTCAGTAGATTAGGCCCCCCCAGCTAATAAGGCTGGGACCTCGATGAGCAAATGAAGCACAGCTGGACCACCCAGAAGCACAGCAGCCCTTCAGGCTGGGAAGTTCTCCTCCTGGACAAAAACCCCTCTGCTCCAGGCCTCTGACTATCTATGCTTCCTCCCAGCCACCTTCTGGGTACCCTCCCCCAGGGATTGGCTGGGACCACATAAATATTCAGTTTGTAGAATTAGACTCTCCCAGGCCTCTACTTTCCAGAACCATCCAAAAAGACGGGGAAGCAGTCAAATCCACAGCCTGTGAAACTCTGAGCAGGCCAGAGCAATCACAAGCTGCTCTACTGATTACAGAGGAGCTAAAGAACTAATTTTACCTAACCAAGCTAGCACCTAACTAGGAGGGTGCTACATCTATGTTACAAATGAACAGTGCTTGGATGTGGTGACTGCATTGGTTTTCTTCATTTAAACTGAGAAGTGGGGTGCTTAGGTCCTTATTCCTGGATGCTACACAAACAAAACAAGCTGCCCCTAGCAGTTTGGGGGCTTTGGCGACCATCCGGGGCCACCTTTTGTTTTTTGTGACTAGTGTCCTACTCCTGAAGATGGCGCCTAACCCAATGGTCGGATAATTGAGATCCTCACTGTGTCCTTCAGTGAATGATCCTGCCAGAATTTCAGTGTTCCAGTAACTTCCTGTGCATTGAACTGATATCCCAAACAGTGTTTTCTTTTGAGAGCGACAGAACACCTCCCTGCTATGTTTTGGAGATAACAAGAGAGGGAAGGGTTTGGATTCCAAATCAGGAGAGCAGCCTAGATGTGGCAACACTGCTCCTAAAGCGTTGTCACCTTAAAGTGTTACTAAACCAACAACAGTAAAATCAGTCTGTATATGCAGTAAAGCATGCTTGTTATACTCACTGTGGAGCCTAAAGGGTTAATAATCCACATGCAATAAGGCTGTTTGATCCTGTCTCCTTTAAACCTCCCCTTCTTCCACTATCCCCAATCCATCTCCTGATAGAGCAGAGCCGTGGGGGCACTCTGCACATGCTCAGTTTGGTGTGTATTGCTAGAGAGTTTTTTTGGGGGGGAGGGTGCATGTGATCAGCAGAGGATCAGCACTGTCCAGACAGAAAGTCAGGGGTCATGCAGCCTCAAAGGACAGTTATAGCAGAATGAAAACTCCTCCTACAAGTTTTAACCAGACACTGATAGACGTCACAAGACTGCGATATACTGCTGATGAGAAAAGGTATTTAGCAGTTTATGTTTATTAAAATAATTACATTTACATGTTCTTTGTGCTGAGGGAGACCAGATATAGCAAATGCAGGCTCCTGGGTTTAGGCCCCATTCACACTCGTGCAACCTAAAAGTCGCACGACTTGGACGTGGCTTGAAGCAATTACAAAAAAAACAGAAATGGAAGGAGCGCACACCTGGTGCATTACCAGAGATAATTTAATAATAAGAATTTTTTATATAAAGGTGGGTACATGTACTCACAAAATGCAATTGACAAAAGGCCATAAACACAGTGCATGGACATGCGCATAACACGGGGTACAGCTAACGCGTTTTGGGGACGAAACCCCTTCCTCAGAGCTAGTGACTTGGAGCAATGCCTGTGTAATCTTGAGGTCTATGGACCTCAAGTCGCATCAAAGCCGGACCAAAGTATTGCAGGGACTACTTTGAAGTCGCACAGATATGAATGGAACTCAGTGGAAATCATGGGGTATGACTTGTCATGCGATTTTGCAGTCCCAATTCGCACAAGTGCGAATGGGGCTTTAGTTACACTCTAATGCCCCGTACACACGATAGGATTTTCCGATGGAAAATGTGTGATAGGACCTTGTTGTCTGAAATTCCGACCGTGTGTGGGCTCCATCACACATTTTCCATAGGAATTTCCGACACACAAAGTTTGAGAGCAGGCTATAAAATTTTCCGACAACAAAATCCGTTGTCGGAAATTCCGATCGTGTGTACACAAATCCGACGCACAAAGTGCCACGCATGCTCAGAATAAATTAAGAGACAAAAGCTATTGGCTACTGCCCCGTTTATAGTCCCGACGTACGTGTTTTACGTCATTGCGTTCAGAACGATCGGATTTTCCGACAACTTTGTGTGACCGTGTGTATGCAAGACAAGTTGGAGCCAACATCCGTCGGAAAAAATCCTAGGATTTTGTTGTCGGAATGTCCGATCAATGTCCGACCGTGTGTACAGGGCATAATGCCGCGTACACACGATCGCACATTCCAACAACAAAATCCAAGGTTTTTTTTCCCGACGGATGTTGGCTCAAACCTGTCTTGCATACACACGGTCACACAAATCTTGTCGGAAATTCCGATCGCCAAGAACGCGGCGACGTACAACACGTACGACGAGAAAAATGAAGTTCAATAGCCAGTGCGGCTCTTCTGCTTGATTCTGAGCATGCGTGGAACTTTGTGCGTCGGAATTGTGTACACACGATCAGAATTTACGACAACGGATTTTGTTGTCGGGAAATTTGAGATCCAGATCTCAAATTTCGTGCGACGGAAATTCCGATGGAAAGTGTCCGATGGAGCCTACACACGGTCGGAATTTCCGACAACAAGCTCCCATCGCACATTTTACGTCTGAAAGTCCGACCATGTGTACACAGCATTAGGCTCAATTCACATCTATGCATGTTGCTTTTGAGCATTTCTGCAGCGCTTTTTGCTGCGCTTTCCCTTTTTTTTTTTTTCCACCGCGATATGTCGCACTTTGCGTATTTGTTATGCTTTTGGTTTTTTTTGTTTTTTTTATTTGTTGTTGGTCAGATTTGAAAATGCAAATGGCGGCAAAATCATGGTAAAAACGCACTACATTCTTTTCTGCAGCTTCTCCTTTGAAGTCTATTGAACCAAAAAAAAAAAGCAAAAAAGCACCGTTTTGCATTTAAAAAAAGTCCCTGACCCTTTTAAAAAAAACGCAGAGACACAAAAATGCATCGATGTGAACATGTCCCATAGGAACCCATGTTAAAAAAAAAAAAATGTTTCTGAAAAAAAGCATGAAAAAAGGCACTGATGTGAATGGAGCCCGAGACAGGAAATGTGTTTATTGGCAGGATCACCAGGTAAAAATGAAAAAAAAAAAAAGTAAAAAAAAAAAAAGTAATACCTGAGGACTAGTAAGCTGCAAAATATTTTTGTTCTTGTGAACTAATTTGAAAAAAAAAAAAGTTACAGAAAATGATTTTTCTATTAATATTATGTTTTTGTTTTTTTTCTTTGCTATATATTTGATATCTATTATCTCCCAGACAACAGAATAGGAGTGTGTGGGGGGAGTCGGGGGAAAGTTTATACGGTGCCCCCTCACTAATTGAGCGCAGGGCGCTGACTCCGAGCGCAGGGCTGTGTGTGATCCCGCATACAATTTATCCATTTCCCGCATTGGGTTAATTTCTCTAACAAGTGCCGAGCGGCGCCGCGCGGTACAGAAGGAAATTGCTCGCTGCCAGCTAATTAAGAAAGAAAACCTATGATCTTAAATTCCGTCAAGACACAGACTTCCACACCAATATAATAAATGGGAATTCAGCTACGATTAATAATCTGCAGATAAAGCGAAGCAACGGTTGGGAATCGGCGTTTACATTTTTGTGGCTCGGTCTGTATTTTAAAGGCGGCTCCAGACATATGGCTTTAGATGCAGCCGAAATATAATACCGTAGATAGTTGCGGTTTTGCCTGCCAGTAGATTTGTAATATTGTAAAAAAAAAAAAAAAAAAAAAAAAAGAAAGTGAAATCAGGTCTCCTTCCACTATCTCAGCTCTGTGAAGCTCATAGAAAGTTAAAAACAAGCTACATAAACATAAATAACAAATACTACAGTGTTCAGCAGCTGCTTAAAAAGAAATTGTATAAATGAATAGTATAATATCCACAGGTAGCTAAGAAGGTCCCTACAGTATCTCACAAAAGTAAGTACACCCCTCATATTTTTGTAAATATTTTCTTCTATCTTTTCATGTGACAACACTGAAGAAATGACACTTGTCTACAATGTAAAGTAGTGAGTGTACAGCTTGTATAACAGTGTAAATTTGCTGTCCCCTCAAAATAACTCAACACACAGGCATTAATGTCTAAACCGCTGGCAACAAAAGTGAGTACACCCCTAAGTGAAAATGTCCAAATTGGGTCCAAAGTGTCAATATTTTGTGTGGCCACCATTATTTTCCGGCACTGCCTCAACCCTCTTGGGCATGGAGTTCACCAGAGCTTCACAGGTTGCCACTGGAGTCCTCTTCCACTCCTCCATGAAGACATCATGGAGCTGGTGGATGTTAGAGACCTTGTGCTCCTCCACCTTCTGTTTGAGGATGCCCCACAGATGCTCAATAGGGTTTAGGTCTGAAGACCTGGTTGGCCAGTCCATCACCTTTACCCTCAGCTTCTTTAGCAAGGCAGTGGTCATCTTGGAGGTGTGTTTGGGGTCGTTATCATGTTGGAATACTGCCCTGCAGCCCAGTCTCCAAAGGGAGGGGATCATGCTCGACTTCAGTATGTCACAGTACATGTTGGCATTCATGGTTCCCTCAATGAACTGTAGCTCCCCAGTGCCGGCTCGGCCCCAGACCATGACACTCCCACCACCATGCTTCACTGTAGGCAGGACACACTTGTCTTTGTACTCCTCACCTGGTTGCCGCCACACACGCTTGACACCATCTGAACCAAATAAGTTTATCTTGGTCTCATCAGACCACAGGACATGGTTCTAGTAATCCATGTCCTTAGTCTGCTTGTCTTCAGCAAACAGTTTGTGGGCTTTCTTGTGCATCATCTTTAGAAGAGGCTTCCTTCTGGGATGACAGCCATGCAGACCAATTTGATGCAGTGTGTGGCGTATGGTCTGAGCACTGACAGGCTGACCCCGCCCACCCCTTCAACCTCTGCAGCAATGCTGGCAGCACTCATATGTCTATTTCCCAAAGACAACCTCTGGATATGACGCTGAGCACGTGCACTCAGCTTCTTTGGTCTACCATGGCGAGGCCTGTTCTGAGTGGAACCTGTCCCGTTAAACCGCTGTATGGTCTTGGCCACCCTGTTGCAGCTCAGTTTCAGGGTCTTGTCAATCTTCTTATAGCCTAGGCCATCTTTATGTAGAGCAACAATTCTTTTTTTCAGATGTTTAGAGAGTTGTTTGCCATGAGGTGCCATGTTGAACTTCCAGTGACCAGTATGAAAGTGTGAGAGCGATAACACCAAATTTAACACACCTGCTCCCCATTCACACCTGAGACTTTGTAACACTAACGAGTCACATGACATCGGGAAGGGAAAATGGCTAACTGGGCCCAATTTGGAAATTTTCACTTAGGGGTGTACTCACTTTTGTTGCCAGCTGTTTAGACATTAATGGCTGTGTGTTGAGTTATTTTGAGGGGACAGTAAATTTAAACTGTTATACAAGCTGTACACTCACTACTTTGTAGAAAAGTGTCATTTCTTCAGTGTTGTCACATGAAAAGATCTAATAAGATATTTACAAAAATGTCAGGGGTGTACTTACTTTTGTGAGATACTGTATAAATAATGCAGCAGCGCTACTACCATTTCCTAATATGACAAGCTATCATACGGTTTCAGCATATGAGAAAAATTAATGACGATAGTGATAACAAGTCCAAAAGACACAGGTAGTGGTCCTAATGTTGAATTGTAGAAGTGCACCTCCCACCAAGATCCTCCAACCGTGCGTCACACTCCCCTTAGGGGTTCTCACTCACCAAAAATAAAAAGACATCTCGCCTTAAGATATTAACCTCCCTGGCGGTATTCCCGAGTGTGGCTCGGGGTTAAAATTCAGTACCATTAGCGGTAACCCCGAGCCACACTCGGGATCGCATTGCAGGATCCTGGGGCGGCTTTACTTACCTTGTCCCTGGGATCCTGCGATGTCACCCGCAGTGTCCGAGGACTCCGTCCTCCTCCGAAGCCTCTCCGTGCCAGTCTCCGTTCCCTGCGAGCGGCGCGACGCACGGGGGCTGAGCCTGGCGGCAAATTAAAAAAAAAGTAAAAATCATAACACATACAGTACTGTAATCTTACAGATTACAGTACTGTATGAAATGATTTCACATCCCTTTTGTCCCCAGTGCTTTGTCCTATGTCCTGCATGCAGTTTTACATGATATACACTGTTCTTTCTGCCTGGAAACTGGAGATTGTCCATAGCAACCAAAAAGTGTCCCTTTACGTCAAAAGTGGCTTTAGACCAGCTAGAAAACAGCGATAGTAAATTAGAACACTTGCAGAATTGAGCGATAGTGAATTGTGGGGAAATTTGTTTTATTACTTTTTTTTTTTTTTTTAATTATTTATTTTTATTTATTATATTATAATTTATGTTTTTGTGTTTCAAACTTTATCATACCCGGGATATCTACTAGACTCTGGTTTGGACAGATTTAAGTGTGTTATTGTTAAGATTTACAGACCTACAATATAAAACGCCAAATTTCCATGCAAAATAATTGTACCGCTTTCAGCACCTAAAATCCGAAATAATCATACCGCCAGGTAGGTTAAGATAGCTGTCATCCACATCCTGGGTTGGATCAGAATTGCATCTCGTCTCCACCGGTACTCGGATAGATTGAAAAGAGACTCCAAATAGCGTAATTCCATTCACCCTTTATTACAGTTCCCAACTTTTTATAACATGACAGTTTTCAGTAAAATAAAATCAATAAGTAACATCTACGGACTTCAGCGTTACCAACAGTCCAAGTTAAACATGAGACACTCAAACTCAGGAAGAGCAGTGTCCGCTGGTTACTTCCTGTTTTCTCTTCCTGGCTGTGGAACGCCCTCATCACTTCCGGACGTGTTTCGTCATTTCAACTCCGCCCTCAGAATAAGTCGTAATGACGAAACGCGTCATATTAGGACATGACAGTAGCGCTGCTGTAAGATTTGTAATATTGCTTATACTTCTGCCAACAAACACCTCTGCTTTGTTGGATGGTTGTAAGAAATAAGAGGGAGATAGTACTTTCAGAACATGCATTTGGCAGACTTTGTGTCACTGCCCCACCTCCTTTCTGTGAGCCCCCCCCCCCCAAAGTACCCACCTCTCCCTCCAACAACTCACAGAGCCGGAATTGCCACAGAGCCTGGCATAAACTTTCATCTTTGCATGAGCAAGCCAAATTTCAGATTATTACATCAGCTGAAATGAAGTTCAAAATGGTGTTTTGTATATGTTTAACCCTTTCGTGAGCAGATGTCATTAAAGCTTAGATGTTCAAGATTAAAGGGGTTAGTATGCATTTGACAACTTTTCCTAACTAAATAATTTTTATATATAAGGTATTTATTTGGCATATACAGTCAGGCCCATAAATATTGGGTCATGGACACAATTCTAATCTTTTTGGCTCTATACACCACCACAATGGATTTGAAATGAAACAAACAAGATGTGCTTTAACTGCAGACATTCCGCTTTAATTTGAGGGTATTTACATCCAAATCAGGTGAACGGTGTAGGAATTACAACAGTTTGTATATGTGCCTCACACTTTTTAAGGGACCAAAAGTAATGGGACAGATTAACAATCATCCACCAAGCTTTCACTTTTTAATACTTGGTTGAAAATCCTTTGCAGTCAATTACAGCCTGAAGTCTGGAACGCATAGACATCATCAGACGCTGGGTTTCATCCCTGGTGATGCTCTGCCAGGCCTCTACTGCAACTGCCTTCAGTTCCTGCTTGTTCTTGGGGCATTTTCCCTTCAGTTTTGTCTTCAGCAAGTGAAATGCATGCTCAATCGGATTCAGGTCAGGTGATTGACTTGGCCATTGCATAACATTCCACTTCTTTCCCTTAAAAAACTCTTTGGTTGCTTTCCCAGTATGCTTCGGGTCATTGTCCATCTGCACTGTGAAGCGCCGTTCAATGAGTTCTGAAGCATTTTGCTGAATATGAGCAGATAATATTGTCCGAAACACTTCAGAATTCATCCTGCTGCTTTTGTCAGCAGTCACACCATCAATAAATACAAGAGAACCAGTTCCATTGGCAGCCATACATGCCCACACCATGACACTACCACCACCATGCTTCACTGATGAGGTGGTATGCTTTGGATCATGAGCAGTTTCTTTCCTTCTCCATACTCTTCTCTTCCCATCACTCTGGTACAAGTTGATCTTGGTCTCATCTGTCCATAGGATGTTGTTCCACAACTATGAAGGCTTTTTTAGATGTTGTTTGGCAAACTCTAATCTGGCCTTCTTGTTTTTGAGGCTCACCAATGGTTTACATCTTGTGGTGAACCCTCTGTATTCACTCTGGTGAAGTCTTCTCTTGATTGTTGACTTTGACACACATACACCTACCTCCTGGAGAGTGTTCTTGATCTGGCCAACTGTTGTGAAGGGTGTTTTCTTCACCAGGGAAAGAATTCTTCGGTCATCCACCACAGTTGTTTTCCGTGGTCTTCCGGGTCTTTTGGTGTTGCTGAGCTCACCGGTGCGTTCTTTCTTTTTAATGATGTTCCAAACAGTTGATTTGGCCACTCCTAATGTTTTTGCTATCTCTCTGATGGGTTTGTTTTGTTTTTTCAGCCTAATGATGGCTTGCTTCACTGATAGTGACAGCTCTTTGGATCTCATATTGAGAGTTGACAGCAACAGATTCCAAATGCAAATAGCACACTTGAAATTAACTCTGGACCTTTTATCTGCTCCTTGTAAATGGGATAATGAGGGATTAACACACACCTGGCCATGGAACAGCTGAGCAGCCAATTGTCCCATTACTTTTGGTCCCTTAAAAAGTGGGAGCCACATATACAAACTGTTGTAATTCCTACACCGTTCACCTGATTTGGATGTAAATATCCTCAAATTAAAGCTGAAAGTCTGCAGTTAAAGCACATCTTGTTCGTTTCATTTCAAATCCATTGTGGTGGTGTATAGAGCCAAAAAGATTAGAATTGTGTCGATGTCCCAATATTTATGGACCTGACTGTATATATATACAGTATACTTACTCCTCCACCCCAAACTCGCTCATCCGTGTCTTTATGGACCTTGCTTGACCATGCAGGAAAAGGATTGGGGGGATCTATGTCCCCAATTCTTCTCTCTGTCTCGAATGTGAGATTTCAAGGATCTGTTTAGACCCCTGATATTTCACCAAAGCCCAAGACCACCCCCACCCCCCCCACCCAACAGCATTGTGAAAAAAAAATTGTAAAAAAGAAAAATGAAGGGCTCATTCAGATGGGTTCTCTGGCCCATACAGTGTGAATGAGTAGTTTGTTTATGCAATTGGAGCCACCTGTTACACTATGGGGGGTGCAGCAGCTTTATGAACACAGCCACAGGTCCTAATTTGACAGAAGCTGCCCCCAAATGCACAGATGCATCCTCATAGGGTAACATAGGCTGCCTGTACGCAGCTCCGGCCACATACTGTACAGGTCACAGCACCCCTGTGAATGAGCCCCAGGACCTCATTCACGTAAAGCCTTGATTTAGATTTAGCAGGAATTTTGTATGTTATGTTGTGTTTTTGTTCACTAATAATGATTTTAGTGTAAGATATATAAAAAAAAGTGTATTTTTATCAAAAATACTGTTTTGATATTTTCAGGGTTGGTTGGGGGGGGGGGGGTGTTGTCAGGTAGGCTGTACGGGGCCCCATGATTTCTAACAGCAGCCCTGGCCAGGTACATGGTAGTGTTCCAATGATACTTAATTGGTATCAAGGGTCTCGATACAAAAACACCCCCCCCCCACACCATTATACTGGCACCACCAGCCTAAACTATTGACACAAGATCCAAGAATATCAAATTCCGAGCTTCCATCTGCATGCAGACGCGGAAACTAGGATTCATTCGATCAGTCATGTTCTCTAAAATTCATCCAAGTGATCCTGTGCCCACCATATCCTCTTTTTTTTTCTGGTCTTAGTGGGCAGCAGGAAAACCCAGCATGGTCTTCTGCTGCTGTCAGATGTTATTTGACAGCTGAGACAGGTAGCCATTCTCTTCCGAGACCGCTCTCGTTAGCTGAGCGTTTTTATTTCCCAGAGAACTGACGCCCACTGGAAGGTTTTTTGTTATTCACACCATCCGCTGTAAACTCCAGAGACTGAAATGCATGAGAAACGTCTGGCACCGACAGTTCACAAAGTCCCTTAGATCACACATCCTCCCCGTACTGATGTCTGGTCAAATAACAACTGAACCTTGTAAATAAGGCTGCATGATATCCGATATATTATAGATATATTATATATATATATATATATATATATATATATATATATATATATATATATATATATATATTATTATTATTATACAGTATTTATATAGCGCCAACAGTTTACGTAGCGCTTTACAACTTGAGGGTAGACAGTACAAATACAATACAATTTGATACAGTAGGAATCAGAGGGCCCTGCTCCTTAGAGCTTACAATCTAAGATATATATATATATATATATATATATATATATATATATATATATATATATATATATATATACTGAGCAAAATTATAAACGCAACACTTTTGTGCCTGCCCTTATTTATCATGAGCTGAACTTAACCACTTAAGGACCAGGCCTCTTTCTGAGATTTGTTGTTTACAAGTTTTTGCTAGAAAATTACTTAGAACCCCCAAACATTATACATTTTTTTTCTAACACCCTACAGAATAAAATGGCGGTCGTTGCAATACTTTCTGTCACACTGTGTTTGCGCAGCGGTCTTACAAGCGCACTTTTTTTTGGAAAAAAAATGTTGAATTAAAAAATAAGACAACAGTAAAGTTAGCCCAATTTTTTATTATATTGTGAAAGATAATGTTACGCCGAGTAAATTGATACCCAACATGTCACACTTCAAAATTGTGCCCAGCTCGTGGAATGGCGACAAACTTTTACCCTTAAAAATCTCCATAGGCGACGTTTAAAAAATTCTACAGGTTGCATATTTTGAGTTACAGAGGAGGTCTAGGGCTAGAATTATTGCTCTCGCTCTACTGATCGCGGCGATAACCTCACATGTGTAGTTTGACCACCGCTTTCATATGTTGGCACTACTCAGGTATGCGTACGCTTCTGCGTGCGAGCTCGTCGGGACGGGGGGGGGGGTTAAAAAAGGAAAAATTTTAATTTTTATTATTTATTTTACATGATTTTATTTATTTTTACACTGTTTAAAAAAAAAAAAAAAAAATTGTGTCACTTTTATTCCTTTTACAAGGAATGTGTTCGCTTCTGCACGCAAGCTCGGCGGGATGGGGCGTGTTTAAAAATGTTTTTTTTCTTATTTATTTTACCTTTTATTTTTATTTTTACACTGTTCATTTAAAAAAAAAATTGTGTCACTTTTATTCCTATTACAAGGAATGTAAACATCGCTTGTAATAGAAAAAAAAGCATGACAGGACCTCTTAAATATGAGATCAGGGGTCAAAAAGACCTCAAATCTCATATTTACACTAAAATGCAATAAAAAAAATTTTTTTAAATTGTCATTTAAAAAAAAATAAAAAATAGGCCTTTAGGAGCTATGGGCGAAAGTGACGTTTTGACGTCACTTCCGCCCTGCAATGGTATGGAGACGGGTGGGGGCCATCTTCCCCTCACTCGTCCCCATGCCACTAAATGAGGATCCGATGGGGAGGGCCCCTCTTCCGCCACCGATAAAAGTGATCTTGTGACGAATCAACCGCAGAGACCACTATTATCGGAAAGTGGACTGTCGGACAAAGAAGAGGATACTGGGGTTATGGCAGCTAGCTACTATAACAACGATATTCCACTTTAAATTTAGGACATATATCGGAGTGCGGCGGTCCGGAAGTGGTTAAAGATCTACGACGTTTTCTATGTACACAAAAGGTCTATTTCTCTCAAATATTGTTCACAAATCTGTCTAAATCTGTATTAGTGAGCACTTCTCCTTTGCCGAGATAATCCATCCACCTCACAGGTGTGGCATATCAAGATGCTGATTAGACAGCATGATTATTGCACAGGTGTGCCTTAGGCTGGCCACAATAAAAGGCCACTCTACAATGTGCAGTTTTAATGTATTGGGGGGGTCAGGGGAGGTCCGAAAACCAGTTGGTATCTGGTGTGACCACCATTTGCCTCACACAGTGCAGCACATCTCCTTGGCATACAGTTGATCAGGTTGTTGATTGTGACCTGTGGAATGTTGTCCATTCCTCTTCAATGGCTGTGCAGAGTTGCTGGATATTGGCAGGAACTGGAACAAGCTGTTGTATACGCCGATCCAGAGCATCCCAAACATGCTCAATGGGTGACATGTCTGGTAAGTATGCTGGCCATGTAAGAACTGGGATGTCTTCAGCTTCCAGGAATTGTGTACAGATCCTTGCACCATGGGGCCGTGCATTATCATTATCATGCTGCAACATGAGGTGATGGTCGTGGATGAATGGCACAACAACAATGGGCCTCAGGATCTCGTCACGGTATCTCTGTGCATTCAAAATGCCATCAATAAAATGCACCTGTGTTGGTTGTCCATATAGGCCTGTCCATACCATAACCCCACCGCCACCATGGGCCACTCCATCCACGATGTTGACATCAGCAAACCGCTCACCCACAACACAACGCCATACATGCTGTCTGCCATCTGCCCTGTACAGTGAAATCCGGGATTCATCCGTGAAGAGAACACCTCTCCAAAGTGCCATCATCGAATGTGAGCATTTGCCCACTCAAGTCAGTTACGATGACAAACTGCAGTCAGGCCGAGACCCCGATGAGGACGACGAGCAGATGAGCTTCCCTGAGACGCTTTCTGACAGTTTGTGCAGAAATTCTTTGGTTATGCAAACCGATTGTTGCAGCAGCTGTCCGGGTGTCTGGTCTCAGACGATCTTGGAGGTGAAGATGCTGAATGTGGAGGTCCTGGGATGGTGTGGTTACATGTGGTCTGCGGTTGTGAGGCCGGTTGGATGTACTGCCAAATTCTCTGAAACGGCTTATGGTAGAGAAATGAACATTCAATTCAAGGGCAACAGCTCTGGTGGACATTCTTGCAGTCAGCCTGCCAATCGCACGCTCCCTCAAAACTTGTGACATCTGTGGCATTGTGCTGTGTGATAAAACTTCACATTTTAGAGCGGCCTTTTATGGTGGTCAGCCTAAGGCACACCTGTGCAATAATCATGCTGTCTAATCAGCATCTTGATATCCCACACCTGTAAGGTGGATGAATTATCTTGGCAAAGGAGAAGTGCTCACCAACACAGATTTAGACAGATTTGTGAACAATATTTGAGAGAAATAGGCCTTTTGTGTACATAGAAAAAGTCGTAGATCTTTGAGTTCAGCTCATGATAAATACAGGCAAACACAAAAGTGTTGTGTTTATAATTTTGCTCAGTGTATATACTGTGTGTGTGTGTGTGTGTGTGTGTATGTGTATATATATATATATATATATATATATATATATATATATATATATACAGTATGTAGCAGGGATATGCAATTAGCGGACCTCCAGCTGTTGCAAAACTACAAGTCCCATCACGCCTCTGCCTCTGTGTGTCATGCTTGTGGCTGTCAGAGTCTTGCTTTGCTTGATGGGACTTGTAGTTTTGCAACAGCTGGAGGTCCGCTAATTGCATATCCCTGGTATATAGTATACATGGATATTTTCCGTTCTTATCCAGTTACCCGGGGTTGTTATTTAACCACTTCACCTTCGAAAGGTTTTACCCCCTTCATGACCATTCTTTTGCTATTCAGCACTGCGTTACTTAAAATGGTATTTGCGCGGTCATGCGACGCTGTACCCAAATTAAATTTTTATCATTTTTTTTCACACAAATAGAGCTTTCTTTTAGTGGTATTTGTTTACCACTGGGTTTTTCATTTTTTTGCAATCTAAACAAAAAAAGACAGAAAATTTCACTTTACTATATTTTACTTTCTGGTATGAAGTATAGGCAATTAAAAAAAAAGAAAAAAATCTAATTTCTTTCATAAATTTAGGACAAAATGTATTCTGCTACATGTCTTTGGTAAAAACAAATCCCAATAAGCAAATATTAATGGTAAAAGTTATAGCATCTACAAACGATGGTATGTATACTGGGTTTTTTAAAAACATATTATATATATATAGACAGGTGTCGAAATCTACTATTTCTAAATGGATTCGGCAAGTAATTGTTCAAGCTTATGGTTTGAAGAGGAAGATTCCACCCTCTCAAATCAAAGCGCACTCCACTAGGGCTGTTAGTGCCTCTTGGGCGATGTATCACCAGGCTTCCATGGCTCAAATCTGCAAGGCCACAACTTGGTCTTCAGTCCATACATTTACCAGATTCTATCAGATTGATGTAAAAAGGTCATGAGGATATCGCCTTTGGGCGTAGTGTGCTGCAGGCAGCAGTATAAGTCCTCTAGTCTCTTGGTGCCCTACTTTTGTTGTGTCCCCCCCCTCAGTTGGCATTGCTCTGGGACATCCCACATAGTAACTACTATGGCTCTGTGTCCCGTGATGTACGATAAAGAAAATAGGATTTTTATAACAGCTTACCTGTAAAATCCTTTTCTCGGAGTACATCAGGGGACACAAAGGTCCCTCCCCTCTTCTAATACACTTATATTGCTTTGCTACAAAAACGGCGGTACTCCCAGTAGTGGAGGGGTTATATAGGGAGTGGACTTCCTGTCTTAGGGCGTGCCAGTGTCCATCACCTGAAGGTGGCGTATAACCCACATAGTAACTACTATGGCTCTGTGTCCCGTGATGTACTCCAAGAAAAGGATTTTTACAGGTAAGCTGTTATGAAAATCCTATTTTCTTTAAAGGGGTTGTAAAGGTAAGATTTTTTTTTTTTAAAATAACAAACATGTTATACTTACCTTCACTGTGCAGCTCGTTCTGCACAGAGTGGCCCCGAACCTGGTCTTCTGGGGTCCCTCGGCGGCTGTTTCAGCTCCTCCCCGCAAGCATTAACCACCTTAATGCGAGCTCCCTCGCATGGTGGTGAGTGCTTGCGGGCGCGCTCCCGTGATACAGCCGGCGGCTATAGCCGCTCGCTGTATCACTCGGCCCCGCCCCCCGGCGCGCCGCGTCATCGGATGTGATTGACAGCAGCGCGAGCCAATGGCTGCGCTGCTTTCAATCCATCCACTGCAGCCAATCAGCGACCAGGCTGAGCTGCAATGAAGATGACGAGAACGAGCAGCGAAGATTCGAGGCGTCAGGTAAGTAAAACGGGGGGCCTGGGGGCGGCGGTATTGTCAAAAGTTTTTTCACCTTAATGCATAGAATGCATTAAGGTGAAAAAATGTTTACCTTTACAACCCCTTTAAGTCATCTGCTGCTTCGTTCATCTGCACCCCGTGTAACCTCCAAGTCATATCAGTCAGAGCCTATACAGGGTTTAAAGTCTCTCCTAGCCCTCATGTGACATATCTGGCCCAATGGGTGAGCATCAACGCTGTCCCATGTTCCTCAATACCTGCAAGTATCAGTTACTATCGTCTCTTCTGATCAGCTGAAAGAAGGAGCAGGAACAAAAGAAATTTATGTGCGGCAACAGGGTATGGGGCATTCATGCCAGTCCATTGCTTTTTCCTGCATGCGCAAAACTCAGGGACCACAAATTAGACTCTTCTTAATTTCGCAGGAGTGGTGGTAAGAGCAGAACCTGCAGTCGATATAAAACATTCCGAGGACACTAACCTTTAATTAACGCAGAAGCCATCAGCGCACTTCTGTGCATATAAACACCAGCCAGCAGCAGCTGTGCCAAGTCTACCGGCATTAATGCCCACAGTGCAGCACAGTTCAGTTCACTCTCAGCTCCGTCCTGGCAGGAATTTGCCCGTAAGGGCAGAGAAGAACAAAAGAAAAGTATTTTTAGAATAAATATGATAATTAGTAATAATATAACAACTCAATAATACCAAATAAAATTTATGTAATGTATATTTATATTTTTATATTAAATATAAATACTGTATTATATGTATTTTTATACATTTAAATATATATGTATACAGTGTGTGTGTGTGTGTGTGTACACAAAAGTGAGTACACCCCTCATATTTTTGTAAATATTTTAAAAAGGAAAAAAAATGTATAAACGAATAGTATAATATCCATAGGTACCTAAGAAGGTACCTACAGTATCTCATGAAAGTGAGTACACCCCTCAGATTTTTGGAAATATTTTATTCTATCTTTTCATGTGACAACACTGAAGAAATGACACTTTGCTACAATGTAAAGTAGTGAGTGTACAGCTTGTATAACAGTGTAAATTTGCTGTCCCCTCAAAATAACTCAAACACAGCCATTAATGTCTAAACCGCTGGCAACAAAAGTGAGTACACCCCTAAGTAAAAAAGTCCAAATTGGGCCCAAAGTGTCAATATTTTGTGTGGCCACCATTATTTTCCAGCACTCCCTTAACCCTCTTGGGCATGGAGTTCACCAGAGCTTCACAGGTTGCCACTGGAGTCCTCTTCTACTCCTCCATGACGACATCACGGAGCTGGTGGATGTTGGAGACCTTGGGCTCCTCCACCTTCCATTTGAGGATGTCCCACAGATGCTCAATAGGGTTTAGGTCTGGAGACATGCTTGGCCAGTCCGTCACCTTTACCCTCAGATACTTTAGCAAGGCAGTGGTCATCTTGGAGGTGTGTTTGGGGTCGTTATGTTGGAATACTGCCCTGCGGCTCAGTCTCCGAAGGGAGGGGATCATGCTCTGCTTCAGTATGTCACAGTACATGTTGGCATTCATTCACTGATTCCCTCAGTGAACTGTAGCTCCCCAAACCCGGAAGCACTCATGTAGCCCCAGACCATGACACTCCCACCATCATGCTTGACTATAGGCAAGATACACTTGTCTTTGTACTCCTCACCTGGTTGCCACCACAAAAGCTTGACACCATCTGAACCAAATAAGTTTATCTTGGTCTCATCAGACCACAGGACATGGTTCCAGTAATCCATGTCCTTAGTCCGCTTGTCTTCAGCAAACTTCTGGGCTTCCTTCTGGACAACAGCCATGCAGACCAAATTTATGCAGTGTGCTGCGTATGCTCTGAGCACTGACAGACTGACCCCCCCCACCCCTACAACCTCTGCACCAATGCTGGCAGCACTCATACATCTATTTTCCAAAGACAACCTCTGGATATGACACTGAGCACGTGCACTCAACTTCTTTGGTCGACCATGGCAAGGTCTGTTCTGAGTGGAACCTGTCCTGTTAAACCGCTGTATGGTTCTGGCCACCATGCTGCAGCTCAGTTTCAGGGTTTTGGCAATCTTCTTATAGCCTAGGACATCTTTATGTAGAGCAATAATTCTTTTTTTCAGATCCTCAGAGAGTTCAGCATCATATTCAAAGGTTGTCTTTGGGAACTAGACGTATTAGTGCTGCCAGCATTGATGCAGTGGTTGAAGGGTTGGGGGCTCAGTCTGTCAGTGCTCAGACCATACACCGCACACTGCATCAAATTGGTCTGCATGGATGTCGTCTCAGAAGGAAGCCTCTTCTAAAGATGATGCACAAGAAAGCCCGCAAACAGTTTGGAGAAGACAAGCAGACTAAGGACATGGATTACTGGAACCATGCCCTGTGGTCTGATGAGACCAAGATAAACTTATTTGGTTCAGATGGTGTCAAGCGTGTGTGGCGGCAACCAGGTGAGAAGTACAAAGACAAGTGTGTCCTGCCTACAGTGAAGCATGGTGGTGGGAGTGTCATGGCCTGGGGCTGCATGAGTGCGGCCAGCACTGGGGAGCTACAGTTCATTGAGGGAACCATGAATACCAACATGTACTGTGACATACTGAAGCAGAGCATGATCCCCTCCCTTCGGAGACTGGGCCGCAGGGCAGAATTCCAACATGATAACAACCCCAAACACACCTCCAAGACAACCACTGCCTTGCAAAAGAAGCTGAGGGTAAAGGTGATGGACTGGCCAAGCATGTCTCCAGACCTAAACCCTATTGAGAATCTATGGGGCATCCTCAAACGGGAGGAGCGCAAGGTCTCTAACATCTACCAGCTCTGTGATGTCGTCATGGAGGAGTGGAAGAGGATTCCAATGGCAACGTGTGAAGCTCTGGTGAACTCCATGCCCAAGAGGGTTAAGGCAGTGCTGCAAAATATTGGTGGCCACACAAAATATTGACACTTTGGGTGCAATTTGCACATTTTAGGGGTGTACTCACTTTTGTTGCCAGCGGTTTAGACATTAATGGCTGTGTGTTGAATTATTTTGAGGGGACAGCAAATTTACACTGTTATACAAGATGCACACAGTATATCGTATATATATTCTTATTTTTATATATATATATATATATATATATATATATATATATATATATATGTTTATATATAAAATTATATAACATATACTGTATAAATATCAAATATTTTATATAATCTAATAATAAAGCTTTTTTTTTTTACTATGGTCAGATCTAACTGCATGTTTGACATGGGAATGTTGTATTAGATGACGCTGTTTTATATCGCACCTTCATGATAGTCCCTGTGTCGCAGAATGCTATGTAAACACTTGTAGCCATGATATTCTTTTATTTAATGTAAGTGGCCAATCTTATTCCCGTCTGTAACTGGAGAGCACTGCGGAACTCACCTGAGCCAATTCATACGCTCAGGCGCATCTAAACTAAATTTCTTTAACCCAGTGCTACTATGGTCCAGGCACCCCCTGCAGCAGTTTATATAATGCGGGGACATCAGTTTCTGTCTCAGAATGAAAAATCTTCATGGCAAAACCGTTATTACGGTTGAAATTGGGGGGGGCCAGGGGCATATTGGGCCGCCAAATGTTCAAGGAAGAGGGGGGTTAAATAATGACCGTCCTAATGTCATTAGACTTGCTCTCACACCTCCGTGTAATGCAGTAACCTAACTACTTGCGAGCTCTCTGCTGCAGTATCAGATGACGCAGGCAAGCCAATGAAACAGAGCTGCTTATCACGCTGCTGAGAATCATTTCAGGTCTGAATCACCCAGCTGTGAAAACACTTTTTGAAATCTGGGTGGATTTTTATATGAAGCAACGCCGTCTTCATACGGCTCCAGGACCGCAGCAATTTTGGCTTTTCACTGCTGCATTAGTTCAAGTGCTAATAACTTTTTTTTTTCCCTATTCTGTAAGCCATCCATCTGAATTTGAGATTGGTTTTTATGTGAGACAAATAGAGTTTTCCATCAGCGGTAAAATCTTAGAAATATCTGATTAATTTCGGAAGCATATTTTGTAAAAAAATAATCAAGAACTGAAAAAAAAATGCTATTATTATAAAATGAATTAGTGCAGCAAAAATAAAGTGAGCCAGCATTTTTTTTTCAGAAATATATTCCCCTTTTCATACCTCCCTCCCCAAACATAAAGGACAAATGATAATGTAGTCCTCTATGAAGCCCCTGGAAAGTTGGGTCCCTAAGTCTTACTGTAGGTACATTGACTTACCCACCATGCTGTGACCTAGTGACTGACATGAACTCAGTCAATCTCAGGCTTTTATTTTCTCAATGTCCAGGGGAGATAGTGTTAAGGATTACAGGTTACTCAAAAAATGCAGCATAGTATTTGTTCTGTTCAAAAGAAGGCTATTGGCATGCCTTTAAGCCGAGACTGACAAATTTCAATTTCAATTGTATGCCCGGTAAGCTAAAACCAGCAATTTACTAAGTAATGTTTTTTCTGAAGGTGATCTTTAATAGTCACCTTCTTGTCCCTCAGTGTCTACCATAGGCCCATTCCCTATCCTTGGGAATAGACTCTGGAAGGATCTCCTCCCCAGGCAATAGGTCTGGGAGGCAAAGAACCATCCAACATTATGCCTTCTTCAGGAGAAGCCTAGGAGAAAAAGGATCTTCCGACATTACATCTTCTCCAGGTAAAGCCTAGATGGTAAAGGACCATCCAACACTACATCTTCTCCAGGTAAAGCCTAGATGGTAAAGGACCATCCAACACTACATCTTCTCCAGGCAAAGCCTAGGTGGTAAAGGACCATTCAGCGATACATCCTCTCTAGGCCTGAAAGCCTGATAGGCAAAGGATCACCCAAAGCTACATCCTCTCTAGGCCTGAAAGCCTGGGAGGCAAAGTACCATCCAGCACTACATCTTTTCCAGGTAAAGCCTAAGAGGTAAAGGACCATTCAACACTACATTTTCTTCAGATAAAGCCTAGGAGGTAAAGGACCATTCAACACTATATCTTCAAGAAAAACCTGAGAGGTAAAGGGCCATTCAACATTACATATTCTCCAGGCAAAGCCTAGGGGGAAAAGTACCATCCAACGCTACATTCTCTCCAGGCAAAGTCTGCCAAGTAAAGGACCATCCAACATTTCATTTTCTCCAAGCAAAGCTTGGGAGGTAGAGGACCATCCAACATTACATCTTCTCCAGGTAAAGTACCATCCAACACTACATCTTTTCTGGTCAAAGCCTAGGAGGTAATGGACCATCCAACACTACATCTTCTCCAGCTAAAGGCTATGAGGTAAAGGACCATCCAACACCCCATCTTCTCTAGGTCTGAAAGCCTGGGAGGCATAGGACTATCTAACACTAAATTCTCTACAGGTAAAAACCTGGGAGGAAAAGAACAATCCAACATTGCATTTTCTCTGGGCAAAGCCTAGGAGGTAAAGCACCATCCAACGCTACATCCCCTCTAGGCCTGGAAGCTTGGGAAGCAAAGTACCATCCAGCACTACATCTTTTCTAGGTACAGCCTAAGAGGTAAAGGACCATTCAACACTACATCTTCTCTAGGTAATGCCTAGGAGGTAAAGGACCATCCAACGCTGCATCTTCTCTAGGTCTGAAAGCCTGGGAGGCATAGGACCATCCAGTGCTACGTTCTCTCCAGGTAAAAACCTGGGAGGTAAAGAACCATCCATCATTGCATTTTCTCTGGGCAAAACCTAGGAGGTAAAGGACTATCCAACGCTACATCCTCTCTTGGCCTGGGAGGCAAAGAACCATCCAACACTACATCTTCTCCGGGCAAAGCCTAGAAGGTAAAGGTCCATTCAACACTACACCTTCTTCAGGCAAAGGACGAACCAACACTATATTCTCACCAGGCAAAACCTGATAGGCAAAAGGACCATCCAACATTACATCCTTGTCAGGCAAAGCCCGGGAGGTAAAAAAACATCCAAACTACATCCTCTCCACTTTAACTCTGAGGTCAAAGGACCATCCAAAATGATATTTTCTCCAGGCAAAGGACCATCAAACATTTCATTTGCTGCATTCTTGCATTCTTGTCCTGATTCTGAGGCTTAGAAGGAATTGAAACCCAGACTAAGCCAGGAAACCTGCATTTCAAAGTAGGACAGCAATGGACACCTCCATATGTCTCTCCATATAGGTTTTTACGAAAGAGAGAGGCAGAGGGATGTGTCCCTCGTTTCTGAGTCTACCTGCAGCATGTGTAGTCTGATCTCCCTGCTATTCAAATCAATTTCACAGGGATATGGCTGGACGTTTGTTGCTCAATCAGAGCCCTCCTTTAAAATCTAAGCACCTAAGTGAAACTAAGTGATCCAACAGCTTCAAAAACTTTGAGTCACAGTCCCAGGCAGGTATGGCAATCAGGTGCTCTAACTTCATTGGCTGCATGCTTGTGCCGAGTCAATGAATTACCCAAAGCCTTGAAATCAAAAGACAGCCAGGAAACTAGCATTCACAAGCAGGACAGCCATGGTGGCCTCCGTATTTCTCTCCATACGGGTTTTAGGAAAAGAGAGAGATTTTTGAGTCTTCCTGCAGCTCGTGTAGTCTGATCTCCCTGCTATTCTGCTCCGTTTTGTAGGCTGGCAGTGTTAACAAAGAAATATTCTCATGCAACATTTTCATTTTACCTTTTTTACCTTATTTTACCGTATTAAACATTTTATTTTAACATTTCACCTTATTAAAAAGGCATGCGGAAAATGACTAAAAAAAAACAAAAACAAAAACGAAATATACAGAATACTACACAAAGCTTCCTCTTGTTTTGTTTACTCCTTTCATTACAACTTGGAATCACGAGCTGAAGCACCTTGATCAGCTCTCAGTACCTTCACGCTATCACTTGCTGACCCTGGAAACCGGGTTTAAGCATCGATTGTCTCAGTTGTGGTTGCTAGGGTCATTGCCATGGCAACAAGCAGAAAAACATCACACTATGGAGATATGTTTATTACAACTGCTGCTGCTGCGATCATTTGCACGACATCAGAAATTTCAGGCTCTTGTTTAGCTGGCCCAAGAAAAAACAATATTTTTTTTATGGAAGCTTACCTGTGATACCCCCCGTCTGTCATACCGGGCCAGTCCCCGGCTTAAAGGATCCGTCCCAGCTCCATTTCCAACCAACTCTTATCATCCCGCTTCAGGTAGAGATTCCCCGTCAGGCCACATGTAGGCGCTGTGTCTTGTCTCCCAACATTTTTAGGGCCCACACAGGGGCTCCCTCCTTCCTCTCCCTTTCAGTCCAAATTCTATTTCTTTAACCACTTCAGCCCCCCTTCATGACCAGGCCGTTTTTTGCGATACGGCACTGCGTTTGTTTAACTGACAATTGCGCGGTCGTGCGGCGCTGTACACAAATAAAATTGATGTCCTTTTTTCCCCACAAATAGAGCTTTCTTTTGGTGGTATTTGTTTACCGCTGTGGTTTTTATTTTTTGCACTATTAAACAAAAAAAAGACTGAAAATTAAAAAAAAAAAAAAAAAAAAAAAAGAAAAAAAGTTTTACTTTTTGCTATAATAAATATACTAAATAAATAAATATATTAAATAAATAATGTTTCCTTTGGTGGTATTTGTTCTGCGGTTTTTATTTTTTGCGCTAGATGCAAAAAAAAAAAAAAAAGCGACAATTTTGAAAAATAAAACTATATTTTTTACTTTATGCTATAAAACACACCCAATAAAAAAAAAAATGTAAAAAAAAAAACTATTTCTTCACCAGTTTAGGCCAAAATGTATTCTGCTACATGTTTTTTTGGTAAAAAAAAAATCCCAATAAGCGCATATTGATTGGTTTACGCAAAAGTTATCGCATCTACAAACTACGGGATAGATTTGTTGAATTTTTATTTATTTATTTTTTTTACTAGTAATGGCGGCGATCAGCGATTTTTTTTTTTTTTTTTTTTTTTTTTTTTAGCGGGAGTGCGACATTGTGGCAGACAAATCTGACACTAAGCGACACTTTTTTGGGGACCAGTGACACTAAATCAGTAATTAGTGCTAGAAAAAAAATATGCACTGTCACTGTACTAATGACACTGGCAGGGAAGGGGCAATCAAAGGGTTAAATGTGGGTTCCCTGGGAGTGCTTTCTAACTGTGTGTGTGTGTGTGGGGGGGGGGGGGGGGCTGCTCTGACTGGGGGAAGACAGAGATCCGTGTTCCTGTTTAGCAGGAACACAAGATCTCCATCTCCCTCTCTCACAGACCGCCGTTCTGCCTCTCCTGAGAACGATTGTTGTGATGTCCACCGGACCCGCTGATTGGCTCCTGCTGTGTCCAATCACAGTGGGAGACGATCGTGCTCCCCAGACCCAGTGCACGAAACCACGTACAGGTACGCGATTTCACGCAGGGGGGCCACCCTGCCACAGGGCGTTCCATAACAGGTTGAAGCTGAACTCCGGGATAAGCAAAATATAGTCCAAATCTTTTCCTTGTGTATTCTTCCTTGAATCTCGGTGTGCTTTGTGATTTTCTTCCAGATCTGTGCAGTAATCCAATGCGAGATTTCCTGTAATAAAGACCGCTCACTGCTGCTCTCTCTCCTTGTGCAGGGTGACCGGTCTTGTCTCCGCCCCCATCCTGTAGTTTTCTGCAGGCAGCCTGTAGTGGGTGGGGCCTGCCGGGTCCCTCCCACAGCTCTGCTCTCCCTCCTTGTGCAGGGTGACCGGTCTTGTCTCCGCCCCCATCCTGTAGTTTTCTGCAGGCAGCCTGTAGTGGGTGGGGCCTGCCGGGTCCCTCCCACAGCTCTGCTCTCCCTCCTTGTGCAGGGTGACCGGTCTTGTCTCCGCCCCCCTCCTGTAGTTTTCTGCAGGCAGCCTGTAGTGGGTGGGGCCTGTCAGGTCCCTCCCACAGCTCTGCTCTCTCTCCTTGTGCAGGGTGACCGGTCTTGTCTCCGCCCCCTCCTGTAGTTTTCTGCAGGCAGCCTGTAGTGGGTGGGGCCTGTCAGGTCCCTCCCACAGCTCTGTTCTCTGCAGAGGATATGTACAGCACAATGATGATGTGACTGCTACATTTACAAGGTAATATTTGGGCTTGTAACGGCATTTGGAGCAGCCGAAGGACATTTTTATATCCTTTAAGGCTAGTGAGGAATATACACTCACCGGCCATTTTATTAGGTACTCCTTGCTAGTACTGGGTTGGACCCCCTTTTGCCTTCATTCTTGGTGGCATAGATACAACAAGGTGTTGGGAACGTTCCTCAGTGATTTTGCTCCATAGTGACATGATAACATCACACAGTTGCTGCAGATTTGTCGGCTGCACATTCATGATGGGAATCTCCCGTTCCACCACATCCCAAAGGTCCTCTACTGGATGAGATGTGGTGAGTGTGGAGGCCATTGGAGTACAGGGACCTCATTGTCCAGTGGTGAGATGATTGGAGCTTTGTGACATGGTGCATTATCCTGCTGGAAGGAGCCATCAGAAGGTGGGGACACTGTAGTCATAAAGGGATGGACATGGTCAGCAACAATACTCAGGTAGGACGTGGTGTTTAAACGATGCTCAATTGGTACTAAGTGGCCCAAAGTGTGCCAAGAAAATACCCCCCCCCCACACCATTACACCCCCACCAGCCTGAACCGGTGATACAAGGCAGGATGGATCCATGCTTTCATGTTATATACACCAAACTCTGACCCCACCATCTGAATGTCGCAGCTGAAATCCAGACTCATCAGATCAGGCAAGGTTTTTCCAATCTTCTATTGTCAACAGATTTTGTTGTCGGAAAATTTGAGATGCGGATCTTAAATTTTGTTTGTGGGAAATTCCGGTGGAAAATGTCCGATGGAGCGTACACACGGTCGGAATTTCCAACAACAAGCTTCCATTGAACATTTGTTGTGGGAAAATCCTATAGTTTGTACGGGGCAATAGCCTCAGTTTCCTGTTCTTAGCCGACAGGAGTGGCCCCCGGTGTGGTCTTCTTCTGCTGTAGCCCATCTGCTTCAAGTTTTGATGTGTTGTGCGTTAAGAGATGGTATTCTGCACACCTTGGTTGTAACGAGAGGTTATTTGACTTACTGTTGCCTTTCTATCATCTGGAACCAGTCTGCCCATTCTCCTCTGACCTCCGACATAAACAAGGCATTTTCCTCCACACAACTGCCACTCACTGGATATTTTCTCTTTTTCGGACCATTCTCTGTAAACCCGAGAGATGGTTGTGTGTGAAAATCCCAGAAATACTCCGACCAGCCGTCTAGCACCAGCAACCATGCCACGTTCAAAGTCATTTAAATCCCCTTTCTTCCCCATTCTGATGCTCGGTTTGAACTTCAGCAAGTTGTCTTCACCACATCTAGATGCCTAAATGCATTGAGTTGCTGTGATGTGATTGGCTGATTAGCAATTTGTTTTACCAATCAATTGAACAGGTGTACCTAATAAAGTGGCCGGCGAGTGTCTATAAAAATGAAGGGTTTTGTTCCCAAAGTCTAGGTTTAAAGGATTAGAGCGTTATTATGGTAAAAGACCCAGAAATATCAGAGGCCAACATTTAATGGCCAAATTAGAACAGGAAAGGGAAGGAACCTCTATTAGGCCTTATTTACATGGGAGGCAGTCTCTAATGCCCATTGGCGGCTGGTGCTAAACATTTTTTGGGGGGGGGGGGGGGGCGTCAAACAACCCCCCAGGTCCGCACTCACCCCACCAGCAGTGACGGAGCCACGGCTTCCCAAGCCTTCTGCTCCCGGCCAACCCGGTCTTTAGATCCGCCTCCTGTCCTGATTGGCCAGGAGGAGAAGTCCGGAAACCGATAGCGGATATTAATAAGCTAGTATTACAAGTGGGAGGGTTCGAGCCCAGTCCGCCCCCCCCCTCCAGGACAGCCTTTTTTAAGCCAATTAGAGCCTTAGGCATGCAAACTAGGGAGGCGGCGCCCCTCCACGCCTTGTAGACCGGCCACCACTGCTACTGCCCCTCTGAAAAGCAAGAGGTAGTTCTGTCGACCTCCTGGATGCATGTTGTGTCTTTTTTCCCAGCCGAAGCTGGATCTTGTATTGAAATGCCGTATTTGGCTTGTGGTTGCGGTGCAAGTCCATTTGCTTCAATGGGCAAGTTTGATGGGCTCATTTATATGTGAGATTGGAGGGGGGGGGGCGGTAAAACCCCACGGTTTTACGCCCTTGGGGGCGTACACATAGTTACATAGTAGGTGAGGTGGAAAAAAGACACAAGTCCATCAAGTCCAACCTATGTGTGTGATTATATGTCAGTATTACATTGTATATCCCTGTATGTTGCGTTCATTCAGGTGCTTATCTAATAGTTTCTTGAAGCTATCAATGCTCCCCGCTGAGACCACCGCCTGTGGAAGGGAATTCCACATCCTTGCCGCTCTTACAGTAAAGAACCCTCTACGTAGTTTAAGGTTACACCTCTTTTCTTCTAATTTTAATGAGTGGCCCCGAGTCTTGTTAAATGCCCTTCCGCTAAAAAGTTTTCTCCCTATTGTGGGGTCTCCAGTACAGTATTTGTACATTGAAATCATATCCCCTCTCAAGCGTCTCTTCTCCAGAGAGAATAAGTTCAGAGCTCGCAACCTTTCCTCATAACTAAGATCCTCCAGACCCTTTATTAGCTTTGTTGCCCTTCTTTGTACTCGCTCCATTTCCAGTACATCCTTCCTGAGGACTGGTGCCCAGAACTGGACAGCATACTCCAGGTGCGGCCGGACCAGAGTCTTGTAGAGCGGGAGAATTATCGTTTTATCTCTGGAGTTGATCCCCTTTTTAATGCCAATATTCTGTTTGACATGTTAGCAGCAGCTTGGCATTGCATGCCATTGCTGAGCCTGTCATCTACTAGGACCCCCAGGTCCTTTTCCATCCTAGATTCCCCCAGAGGTTCTCCCCCCAGTGTATAGATTGCATTCATATTTTTGCCACCCAAATGCATTATTTTACATTTTTCTACATTGAACCTCATTTGCCATGTAGTCGCCCACCCCATTAATTTGTTCAGATCTTTTTGCAAGGTTTCCACATTCTGCGGAGAAGTTATTGCCCTGCTTAGCTTAGTATCGTCTGCAAATACAGAGATTGAACTGTTTATCCCATCCTCCAGGTCGTTTATGAACAAATTAAATAGGATTGGTCCCAGCACAGAACCCTGGGGAACCCCACTACCCACCCCTGACCATTCTGAGTACTCCCCATTTATCACCACCCTCTGAACTCACCCTTGTAGCCAGTTTTCAATCCATGTACTCACCCTATGGTCCATGCCAACGGACCTTATTTTGTACAGTAAACGTTTATGGGGAACTGTGTCAAATGCTTTTGCAAAACCCAAATCCAAAATACACATGCTGCAGCTACGATGCTTTGCAACCACAACAGGAATTATTCCCCGTTGCTTTTGGGGGGGTGTTCTACCGCCTGTTGATCGCAACCGATTTAGGTGAATGGGACTCCTCTGCAAGCACCTTACAACTGTGTGCAATGCATGTGGCTGTACCACACTGCTGTGGGGTCCAGGGGGTTAAAGCAGGCAATACAAAGTCTCCTCACTGCCTGTCAAGTGCTCTCTGAAGAGCGATCCGAATGCGTATCGCTCCCTGGAGACCAAATGTGTGAACGAGGGCTTAGGGATTTCTACAGTCTGTCCGTGTCCTGATCCGTGAGGGTCTGATGCGCTCAGAGATTCGTGCTGTTCCCTGCAGCTGGCCACCTGTCATTGATTTGAGCAGGCCGCCTCCACCCGTGCACCCCGGGAGGGTGAAGACGGCTCTTCACATTGATGTATGGGGTCAGTACGCCTGTGTGAATGAGGCCTAACTGTGTTGGGCTTTGTATGGTATCTGATAGGGGTGTCTGGATTAGACAACTGGCTGTACAGAACTAGACATTGCTCAGCAGATAAGACAGTTAAGGCCTATGTATTTCAGTGTTCAGCCATGTGTGTCACTTTCAATTCACACTATTGCATTGCGGTAACCTGCGACGGAACAATCATTCTACCACACACCACCGCAATGTGCGATAACGCATGTAATGAAGGGCAGTGTCATTCATTTTGAATGCCAGCCCAATGTACCTTGCCAGCGCACCACAAAGCTCAGATGTGAACCACCACTGCTCTGTTGTGTCTTGTGATGTAAAAAGAAAAAAAGCTTCAGGTCCATTTAGAACCTGCCTTGTGGTGTGTTGGTAGCCCATTTAAAATAAATTGGTTGCCTTACCGCAACGCACGCACGCAATATGGTAAGGACCTGTTTTGTTTGTTTTCTTTAAGTTGGAGCCTATTTCGTCATGAATCTGCGTCAACATGGGCCATACTAAGACTTGTAGTTCTATACGGTTGCCAGGCCAGACCGTCCATGTATCTCTCCTTTCACTTTCTGTGTCAGTTACTCTGTGTGTGTTCGAAGATTGTAAAAGATCCGTCAGAAATCCCTTTGACCTAAATACAGAGTGAATGAAGGAGAGTGATGAGAAGCGGGAACACTTGTATGCTGAGAGGGAGGGGACAGGCACAATCCCCTTCTCCTCCGCAACCAATCCGATCTTCTCTTTCATTTCTCCGGGCTCACTTGTACTTCCTCCTTCTACTTCTGCAGCTTGCTTCCTTCCATAGTGGCCAATGGGTTGGACTTGTTTCCAGGGACACATAAAGTGATGTTACTAATCTGCTAACTGAGGGTTAAGTGTTGGTGGTTTTCAAACTATGGTGGCATGTGTGTGGATCTGAGTTGACCACCACATTCTACCTAGATCATAATATCCAACAACCTGCCTTCCTATCCCTTTCCCCAACACAAGCACAACTTTCCAGGTACGCAGGTAGAAAAAAAATGTTCTCCACTTGGGATGAAAGTGGTTGCTCTTGATGCCACTGGGGTTGCAATCTTGTGTCCTCTGGGGGTTTTTCAAGTGGTCCTAAGACTTCTCCTCACCCTTTGTTGTAGGATGTGTTTGTACTGGTGGAAGGACAGAAAGGCAGATTAATGGATATAATGACCTAGGATGTGGTGGTCATGGTCCTGGGGGACTGGCCATTGGTCCCTGGTTCAGCTTAGGGTGTCCAACAGAAAAAAAGGAAGGCTGAAGAGCCCTTATAGTGTAGTTAGTTGGTTCAGAAAGGATAATTTGATCAAAAGCATTCCCACAATGGGGAAAAAGAAAATAACAAATAACTGTTGAGGTTGTGGTCACCTTAAGAGGTGGGAACATGCAACCTTCCAAATACCCAGGTAGAGAAAAACCTGTTTCTCTCAATGCCACAGTGGTCGCTCTTGATGCCACGGGGGTCCCAATCCTGAGTCCTCTGCGGGGGCTCTCAGGTGTGTGTATGAAATCATTAGGTGGTCCTAAGACTTCTAACCTTTTGTTGTAGGATGTGCTTGTGTTAGTGAAGGGGCCAGGAATGGCGGGTTGATGGATATTTATGATCTAGGATGTGGTGGTCAACTCAAGTCCGAGGGGTTTAGTCCCGGAGGACTGGCTAGTTGTTTCTGCTTCAGCTTAGGGTGTCCCAACGGAAAAAAAAGGAAGGTTGGAGAGTCCTTATAGTGTAGCTAGTTGGTTCAAAAAGGATTATTTGCTCAAAAGCGTTCCACAATGGGAAAAAAAAATGACTTCCAACTGTTGAGGTGGTCACTCCACTCCATGGGGTGGTAACATGCAACCTTCCAAGTACGTATGGTAGAGAAATTCCTATCTCCAAGCAGGATGAAGGTGGTTGCGCTCGATGCCATGAGGGTCCCACTTCTGGGTCCTTTGTGGTGTTCTCAGGTGGGTGTGTAAAATCAGTAGGTTCAAAATGAGTGGTGGTCCAATCAGCAAAGGTGCCCATTGTCATGTCTAAGAATAGGTCAGAATCATGTGACAATGGGCTCCTCTGCCAATCGGACAACCAAACTGCTTTTTTTGTAGACTGCTTTTGAACTTGATGGACATTATATCTTTGCCAAACCTTAAAGATCAAAGGTGCCTACTAGGGATAAGCCGAATGTACTTGGGTTTACAAAAGGTTCTCTGGACTGTGCTGAAGTTCTGAACATTATTTCGAACCCCACTGAAGTCATTGGGAGCCAAATCCCTCAAATACCATGCTAGGGGAAACTGCCTGCGAAGTGGCGCACCTATACAATATATTTCAATGTATTTACAATCCCCGTGTCATTTTTAATTTTTTTTACAAAAAAAAAAAAAGAATCCGGCAATGAACTATAGATTATTGGCACAGGAATTTCTTTCAAACCCCTTTCCCCTACACAACCAACCTGATCTTTACTTTAATTTCTCCAGTCTCGCTTATACTTCCTCCTTCTACTTCTGCACTTTGCTTCTTTCCATAGTGGTCAGTGGGTTGGACTCATTTCCAAGTGATGTTACTAAAATGCTTACTGATAGTTAGGTTTTAGGGCCACTATGGTGGCCTGTGGACAAGTGCAAAGTGGTCTCGAGACATCTCCAAACCCTCCCTTGTAAGATGTGCTCTTGTTGGTCGAAGGGACAGGAAGGTTGATGGATCTCGTCTTCCCCAGACCTTGCTAAGACCAAAGGTGCCTACTAGGGATAAGCTGAATATATTTGGGTTCACGGGAAGTTCTCCAAACTGTGCAAAGGAATCTGGCAGGGAAATATAATTTATCAGCATGGGGAATTTTTTTTTCACTTTTGCTGTAGCGCAGCAAGAATAAAAAAAAAAAAAAAAAAAAATTCATTTTGACCTTCCCTTAAATTCATGCTGGAACCCCTATCCTTGAAGAGGGTCTGTTTTTGGTAGATCAACCAGGATTTTTCTGCACTTTCTGCATCTATAAAGGGGTTAAACATAAGAAAATGTGGTGCTGTTGGTGGAAGGGACAGGAGGGTTGATGGACTCTGTCTTCTGCAGACCTTGCCAAGATCAAAGGTGCCTACTAGGGATAAGCCGAATATACTTGGTTTAACGGAAGGTTCTCCAAACTGTACTTGGATGTTAATCCAAACCCCCATTGGAGTCAATGAGAGCCAAATCCTTAAAATCAGTTCTGTACATTTTCAAGGCTAATACGCAAGGGACTGTCTAACAAATGGCATGGGGGGGGGGGCTTGGCACTGCTATGGGAAACATGTACTAAAGTAAAACATTTTTTTTGTTTTTTTTTTTTTTTTTATTCCGTTTGGCGGGAAGCAGTGCTTTTATAAATGCCTAAGGTGAAAAATTAAAAATCGCCAAATTCTTTAAAGCCCAACTCTGGGCAAAAATGTTTTTCCTATGCATGTGCCCACACTGCACAGGTCAACTGCTCGTTTTTTTCCATAGGAGAGGAGAAAGCTGTATGCTCGCCCAATCCTCCTCCCCTCCGGCAAACGGCAGTCCCCCACGGTCCAGCGGTGGACTGTTCGGCAGAAGACACAGGGTCCGGTCTTGTACGGGGGAGGATGGGAGAATTAGATAAGTATATCTCTGTTCTCCAATCACCCAGACCGGTGAACTCCAAGTTGCGCCCGGGGGGGGGGGGGGGGGTGAATGCGGCCCTTTGCTTGCCTTTATCTGGCCCTTGGGGCACTATTCCTCCCACTGACACCAACAGTGGGCCCCTATTCCTCCCACTGACACCAATAATGAGGCACTCTTCCTCTCACTGACACCAATGATGGGGCACTATTACTTCCACTGACACCAAGTATGGACCATTATTCCTCCCACTGACACCAATGATAGGGCACTCTTCCTCTTATAGACACCAACGGTTAGGTACTATCCCTCTCACAGACACCAACCATGAGGCACTATTCCTCTCACCCACACCAATAATGGGGCACTATTACTCTCACGGACACTGATGATGTGGTACTGTTCCTCCCACTGATACTAATGATGGGGCACTATTTCTTCCACTGATATCAATGATGGGGCACTATTTCTTCCACTGATATCAATGATGGGGCACTATTCCTCCCACTGACACCTATGATGGGGCACTATTTCTTCCACTGATATCATGGATGGGGCACTATTCCTCTGACAGACACCAATGATGGGGCACTATTCCTCTCACAGACACCAATGATGGGACACTATTCCTATCACCCACACCAACAATGGGGCACTATGCCTCTCACAAGTAATACTCCATATTCCCATCGGTAATAAGGAGAGATGGCAAAACTGTAATCCTTGAAGTGACGTTTATTGGTACATCAGAGTGACAATAAAACAATAAACTGACGCGTTTTGGCAATAGCCTTAGTCGTAGCTCATATTCCCATCGCACATGTTCCTGGTATAAGCTCTTAAGGTTTGGGTGCTGCAGCAACAACCAGCTGGATACTGGTTCAAGTCACAACGTAGACATTTGCCAGCACACCAAGGATCGGCACAAAGTGGCGTCCAAATGGTTAGTTTATTGCATGATCACAACACAAGAAAGGTGCAACGTTTCGGAGTCAGGACCCCTTCCCATGCCTGACGAAGGGGTCCTGCGTGACGTTGCACCTTTCTTGTGTTGTGATCATGCCATAAACTAACCATCTGGACGCCACTTTGTGCCGATCCTTGGTGTGCTGGCAAATATCTATGCTATTCCTCTGACAGACACCAACGATGGGGCATTCTTACTCCCACAGTCCTGCCCCTCTAAAATCTGAAGGATGGTAAACTGGCCCTTTGGTTTTAAAGTTTGGAGACCCCTGCCCCCCCCGGACAAAAATAAGCAGCCATGCAGTGCCGGCACAGCCCCTCTGCGTTGTAAAAGTTTTTTTTCTTTTAATAACATACTTTGAGGATGCCCCAATACCTGCCTATGAAGTGGTGCACCTCTACGATGTATACTGGGGGGTCCCCATGCCATTTTTTTTTTTGCAAAAAAAGAAGCCGGCAAGGAAATATTTATCAGCAAAGGTATTTTTTTTTATCTTTCACTTTTGTTGTAGTACATCCTACAACAAGAATAATAATAATAACTAGAAAAGCTACAATTTCTGGGGAAATTGTGAAAAGTGTTCTTGCCTCTACAACTGGAGTGGGCGGAGTAACTGGGTGGAGTGGCTTGAGTAACTGTTGTGTGGTTGGAGTGGCTGGAGCTCCTGTGAAAAGTGTTAAAAAGCTTAATATTTTAAAAAGTATAAATAGTAGTAAAAAAGTTGACGAAATCCCATCATTAGCTGAAAGAGCTGAACATTTTTTTCAAAAATAATTTTTTTTATTCAAAAATTATGAATTTTTTTTCAAAAATGAATTTTTTTTTTTCAAAAATGATTTTTTTTTTTTAAATGATTTTTTTTTTCAAAAATGAATTTTTTTTTTTTCAAAAATAATTTTTTTTTTTTTTTCAAAAATGAATTTTTTTTTTTTTCAAAAATAAATATTTTTTTTTTTCAAAAATGATTTTTTTTTTCAAAAGATTTTTTTTTTTTCATGGGGCGGTCATAATGTTTTGGCTGATCATGGAGTGGTCATAATGTTTTGGCTGATCATGGGGTTGTCATAATGTTTTGGCTGATCATGGGGTGGTCATAATGTTTTGGCTGATCATGGGGTTGTCAGCTTTTGTCACCTCCCACTCTAGTTTTGAACATTTCCCCATTCATTCCTATGGGACCAATTTCGCCGCAAAAAAAGACGATATTTCGTGAACCATTCGGCGAAACGTTCCACAAAGTAACAGCACACCAATTAAATGACATTGAGGCCGGATTCACACTGGTATTTTTCAGCTTTTCACATAGTTCCACAAGGTAATAGCACACCAATTAAATGACATTGAACATTTCACCATTCATTCCTATGGGACCAATTTCGCCGCAAAAACAACGATATTTCGTGAAAAATTCGGCGAAACGTTCCACAAAGTAATAGCACACCAATCGGGAACAATCCGCACCTTCGGTATATTACTGTCTATGTAGTTTAAAAGCTGTGGGAGGAGTTAGGGTGGTAACTTTAAAAATGATAGAAGGGTTTGGCGCTGTTCCTATTTAGTTTCCTACCTCCATATAGGTTACTAGATTAAAATAAATTCTTAGGTGCACCGTGCATATGTCAAATATTAAAAACTAAAAACAAATACCGTGCATGTGTCAATTAAATATTCTGCTACAATATTGTGCAATCATGGGTGATGCATAGATATAAATGCTTACACATGTGATATTGCTGAAGGGGGAGGGGGGGGGGAGGGGGGAAGGGGAGTGTGTTGGGGAAGTGGGGAGGGGGTGTAGGAAGTCTGTTCCTAGGAAAATTGCAATAACAAGATAAAGTGCAAATGTGCTGGTGCAATCCAAAAAGCAACAGTGACAAGATAAAGTGCAAACGTGCTTCAAAATTCTTTAGTATGTCTCTTGTGCAATTTCTTGTGCTGTGGTGATAATCCTTCACTTATAATATCTCTTTGCTCTGAAAGTGCAGCCACTCACCAGATCACTTCACCCCTGCGGGGGTAGTAGGCAGTTACAGTTTTATCGCCACTGTACAGCGATCGCTGGCGGGCTCAGGATCGTGGTATATCATATATAAAAAGAGAGGGAGTGCCCATAGCGTAAAATTGCTTTAAAAAAGTTTTATTACACAAAATGAAAGGGTACTCACACTTTTGCAGTAAAAATCAAGCGAAATGGTAAAAACGTCAAAACCGTCATAAATATCCTTCAGCGCTGGTACAGGAGGTGATGTTTGGGAAGCACAGATTAGGCCACGCCCTACGCGTTTCGTCGTTAGGACGTCTACGGGAGCGTGGTAACTTTGGCTATAATAATAATATATATGTGAGATAACAGTAAGTGGTCTTGCTATGCAAGAACACTTAATAATAAAAAAAAAATCATAGGTGTCTCCCTTAAAATCCACGTCAGAACCCCTATCCTTGATGAGGGTCTGTTTCTGGTAGGTCAACTGGTATTTTTCTGCACTTCCGAGACCTACAAAGGGGTAAAGCGAGAAAATGTTTTTTTTTTTGTTTTTTTTACAGCAATGTTCGGCATATGTTTTTTTATTTTTTTTATTTTGCCCCAAACATATACCATACACTTTAATTTAAATAAATGAGCACAAAGCGAATCTTGCTTATTCCCGCCCGAAGGCTGACGTCACGAGACGTGGCCGGTGTGCTCCTGCCCGTTATCACAGCGATGCAGTAGTGGCACCGTCAGTAAATCCATGTGCCGTGATCCGTAACGGAAGAACTGGGTTACCGCGTCCGCGGCGCGCCTGCCTTCCCCTTCTCATTCTCTCTGCTATGTAAAAAAAAAAAAAAAAGGCTTCTCACCGCACTAGAAGCTTATTAGGCAGCCGAGAAGCCAGATTTTTTTTTTTTTTTTTTTCGATCCTGCAGGCTGAAGCCGTGACTATAAAGTGAAATCTTAAAGCAGAAGTGTGGGTAGATAAAACACCCCCATCTAACCCAGTTATGGAGTCATTAACGAAAAAAAAAATCCTTACATGTATTTTTAAATAGTAGCGCAGTCGGTCTTTATATTAGCCTCCCGCGGTTCCCCGCACAGCGGCATACCTCCCAACATCAGAAGTTGAGAAAGAGACAATGTGGAGACAAGAAACACTTTGGTCAGGAGGATGTCATGTACAACTGTAAGCACTTTGTTGTGTACAATACGGGGTGTAGTGGTCAGCAGTACACTATATTGTCAAAAGTATTGGGACGCCTGCCTTTGCACTCACATGAACTTTAATGGCATCCCAGTCTTAGTCCGTAGGGGTTCAATATTGAGTTGGCCCACCCTTTGCAGCTATAACAGCTTCAACTCTTCTGGGAAGGCTGTCCACAAGGTTTAGGAGGGTGTCTATGGGAATGTTTGACCATTCTTCCAGAAGAGCATTTGTGAGGTCAGCCACTGACGAGAAGGCCTGGTTCACAGTCTCTGTCTCTCTCTCTCTTTCGCTCTAATTTATCCCAAAGGTGTTCTATGTGGTTGAGGTCAGGACTCTGTGCAGGCCAGTCAAGTTCCTCCACCCCAAACTTGCTCCTCCATGTCTTTATGGACCTTGCTTTGTGCACTGGTGCGCAGTCATGTTGGAACAGGAAGGGGCCGTCCCCAAACTGTTCCCACAAAGTTGGCAGTATGAAATTGTCCAAAATGTCTTGGTATGCTGACGTCTGAAGAGTTCCCTTCACTGGAACTAAGGGGCCAAGCCCAACCCCTGAAAAACAACCCCCACACCATAATCCCCCCTCCACCAAATGATTTGGACCAGTGCACAAAGCAAAGTCCACAAAGACATGGATGAGCGAGTTTGGGGTGGAGGAACTTGACTGGCCTGCACAGAGTCCTGACCTCAACCCGATAGAACACATTTGGGATGAATTAGAACGGAGACTGTGAGTCAAGCCTTCTCATCCGGGGGGGAAGTGAGTACTGGTGCTTAGTGGGGGGAGATGGGGGCCCTGGTAGTCAGTGGGGGGGGAGATGGGGGCACTGGTAGTAAATGGGGGAAGATGAGCGCTTTGGTAGTCAGTGGGGGGAGATAGGGGCACTGGTAGTCAGTGGAGGGGAGATGGGGGCACTGGTAGTCAGTGGAGGGGAGATGGGGGCACTGGTAGTCAGTGGAGGGGAGATGGGGGCACTGGTAGTCAGTGGAGGGGAGATGGGGGCACTGGTAGTCAGTGGAGGGGAGATGGGGGCACTGGTAGTCAGTGGGGAGAAATGGGGGCACTTTTAGTCAGTGGGGAAAGATGGGGGCACTGGTAGTCAGCGGGGGGAGATAGGGACATTGGTAGTCAGTAGGGGAAGATGGGGCATTGGTGCTCAGTAGGGGAAGAGGAGGGCACCAGTAGTCATTGGGGGTAGAGGGGGGCACTGGTTCCTAAATGGAGGGAAAGAGAGGGTACTGGTGCTCGATAGGGGGAGGGAGTACTGGGGCTTAGTGGGGGGAAATGGGGGCACTGGTGTTCAGTGGGGGGAGAGGGTGACATTAGTGCTGGGGGTGGGGTGGGGGAAGAGGGGGTGCTGGTGCTTAGTGGGAGAAGATGGGTGCATTGGTAGTCAGTGGGGGAAGAGGGTGGCATTGGTAGTCAGTAGGGGAAATTGTTCCTCAAAGGGGGGAAAGAGGGTGTACTGGGCTCAGAGGGGGAAAAGGGGAGTACTGGGGCTTAGTGGGGGAGATGGGGGCATTTGTAGTCTGTGAGAGGAGGTTATTGGTGCTCAATGGGGGGAAAGAGGGGGTACTTGTGCTTAGGGTAGTCATTGGGGGGGGGGGGTCAGTGGGGGGAAAAGGGGGCATTGGTGTTCAGTGGGAGGAGATGGGGGCACTAGTAGTCGGGGGTGAATAGGTCATTGGTGCTCAATGGGGAAAAGAGGGGGTTCCGGTGCTCGGGAGGAGGGGAATATGAGTACTGGTAGTCAGTGGGGGGGGGGGGGGCATTGGTGCTCAGTGAGAGGAGGGGGGGCATTAGTATTCAGTGGATGGGAGGGGAGGGGAGGAGGGGATACTGGTGCTTAGTGGGGGAAAATTGGGGCATTGGTGCCCAGTGAGGGGGGGGGGGGGGGTCGGCTTTAGTGTCCTGTGGGTAGAAAAGGGGGGTTCCAGTACTCTGTCGGGAAAGAGTAAGGGCACTGGAGGGAGAGGGGAGCCCGTGAAGCTCTGTGGCGCAATAGGGGGGGGGGTGGGTGAAGGTTTCGGTACTCTGTGGAAGGAGAGGGAGGGCACTTGTACTCCGTGGAGGAAATGGGGGACACTGGTACTATGTGAGGGGCCTGATTGAAAACAACAGACTTCCTTCAGTCTCTAATGACATCAAACAGCCACAATGCTCCTGCAGCCAGGAACCGTGTGATCTCAGCTGCCTAGGCTTTTGGTCACGTGGCAGAACTCAGGAGCCGTGGCTTTTTTTTACTCAAAATAATAATACGTTTTGGTGCAAATTTTTATTGTTTTGGTCCCCCTGCCCCTCCCCCTCTGCTCCTCACATTTTACTAAGCTGAAGGCTGAGAGGGCAGACGGCTCAAAACAAAGTCCGAGGTGGTCCAGAGCAAACAATCGAAGATCTTTAAAAGTCATTTAACTGGTTGCTGTAGAAAATGGCCCAGTCCTGTCAGGCCATGCTGGGATTTGTAGTCCCTGAACAGCTGTAGGTTTGATCTCTTCCCCATCTTGTAGCAGAATCTGCTCCCCCCCCCCCCGGGGACTCCGGGACTTGTACTTATACAGGGCGGCTGCCATGGAACGCTGGGACTTGTAGTGCCTCTGAAGGCCCCAGTTGTCTCAGTGATTCTGTCTGGACATGCTGGGATTGTTGGTTCCCCAAAGCTCTGCTCTGTTCTCCCCATCTGTGCCGCCTTTCCCAGAATTTCCAATCCTGGCTCGCTTTTTCCCAGCCATCTTGTGAAGATCTGCTGACAGCCTGCGTTTGTTGCTGGCATGCGATTACATTGCTTCTTATTCTGACATTCGGCGGAGTTTATAGTTTCATAAAAAGGGATTCACAACCTCCATAATGTACAAGGAGCAAGGTGCAGCAACGCATTGTATCCAGTACAAGGTGCAGCAACGCATTGTATCCAGTACAAGGTGCAGCAACACATTGTATCCAGTACAAGGTGCAGCAACCCATTGTATCCAGTACAAGGTGCAGCAACCCATTGTATCCAGTACAAGGAGCAAGGTGCAGCAACCCATTGTATCCAGTACAAGGAGCAAGGTGCAGCAACCCATTGTATCCAGTACAAGGTGCAGCAACCCATTGTATCCAGTACAAGGAGCAAGGTGCAGCAACCCATTGTATCCAGTACAAGGTGCAGCAATCCATTGTATCCAGTACAAGGAGCAAGGTGCAGCATTCCATTGTATCCAGTACAAGGAGCAAGGTGCGGCAACCCATTGTATCCTGTACAAGGTGCAGCAATACATTGTAACCAGTACATGGAGCAAGGTGCAGCAACGCATTGTATCCAGTACAAGGAGCAAAGTGCAGCAACCCATTGTATCCAGTACAAGGAGCAAAGTGCAGCAACCCATTGTAATCAGTACAAGGTGCAGGAATCCATTGTATCCAGTACATGGAGCAAGGTGCAGCAACCCACTGTATCCAGTACATGGAGCAAAGTGCAGCAACCCATTGTAATCAGTACAAGGTGCAGGAATCCATTGTAACCAGTACATGGAGCAAGGTGCAGCAATCCATTGTATCCAGTACATGGAGCAAGGTGCAGCAATCCATTGTATCCTGTACAAGGTGCAGCAATACATTGTAACCAGTACATGGAGCAAGGTGCAGCAACACATTGTATCCAGTACAAGGAGCAAAGTGCAGCAACCCATTGTAATCAGTACAAGGTGCAGGAATCCATTGTAACCAGTACATGGAGCAAGGTGCAGCAATCCATTGTATCCAGTCAGAGTCCAATGCCCACTAAATTTACACACATAGGCAGAGGATTGATCTATTTTCAATGTTCCAAAACAAATCTTTACTGAAACAGCAGAAAATTCCCAGCGTGCTGGATGCCATCTGAGTCGGTGATCGAAATGTAAGATTCACAACCTCCATAATGTGCAAGGAGCAAGGTGCAGCAATCCATTGTATCCACTCAGAGTCTAATGCCCACTAAACTTACACACGTAGGCAGAGGATTGATCAATTTTCTTCTTTTCAAAACAAATCTTTACTGAAACAACAGAAAGTTTCCAGCGTGCTGGACGACATCTTAATCAGCGACCGAAATAAAAGATTTTGTTGGTAACTGCGTTCGAGTTTTCTGAACAGCTTTTGGCCTCCAGGAGGCACCTGAACGACATTTATCATGGAGGAAGGGAGTGATCCTTATCTGCCTTATCCTTGTATTAATATTTTACATCTGGTTGGAAAATCAATAAGACTGATGGCCTTGTGATTACCCATTGGAGGATATAGATGGGCACATTTGGGTATGGTCAGTTTGGTCGGAGGCCAGTTAACTTGATGTATGTTTTTTGGATTGTAGAAGGAAACCTGTTCAAACACAGGAAAAACATACATCAGTAGCAGATAGTATCCTTGGTTGGAATTCATCCGAGGACCCCAGTACACCCCCCCCCCCCCCACTCCAAATCCCCCCTCCCATCACAACTCCCCCCCCAAATTCCCCCTCCTAGCACAAATACTCTCCCAAACAACCCCCCCCAAAAAAAAATTCTCCTTTAGCACAATCCCCCCCCCTCCACATCACCTCTTCTAGCACAAATACCCCCTCCTAGCACAAATCCTTCCCCATCCCCCTCCCAACACAAATCCCCCACCATAACACCTTTCCTAGCACACACCCCCAGATTTCCCCTCCTAATACATTTCTTCCCTTCTACTACCGCCCAAATTCCCTCACCCAACACAAATCCCCCCCCCCCAACTCCTTGTGCCCTTTCATCTCACGTGATACCACAGTGCCCAGGGCAGCTGACCCTCCTACCCATCCCTTGTCCCGGCCCTGGCTGCAAGTTTGCAAACCACTTAGGTGCATAGTAAATTGTTGATTAACATTTGGAACTCATTCAACTGAACTTGATAAGCAAATATTGTCTAAATCCATTCATCATGTGTATTCTTGTTGAATCTCGGTGTGTCCAGATCTGTGCAGTAATCCAGTGTGAGACTTTTCCTGTAATAAAGACCGCTCACTGCTGCTCTCTCTCCTTGTGCAGAGTGACTGGTCTTGTCTCCGCCCCCCTGCTGTAGTTTTCTGCAGGCAGCCTGTAGTGGGTGGGGCCTGCCGGGCCCCTCCCACAGCTCTGCTCTCTCCTTGTGCAGGGTGACCGGTCTTGTTTCCCCCCCTCCTGTAGTTTTGTGCAGGCTGTAGTAGGTGGAGCCTATTGGGCCTCTCCTACAGCTCTTCTCTCTCTGACTCTCTCCTTGTGCAGGGGGACTGGTCTTATCTCCGCCCCCTCCTGTAGTTTTGTGCAGGCTGTAGTGGGTGGAGCCTACTGGGCCCCTCCCACAGCTCTGACTCTCTCCTTGTGCAGTGGGGCTGGTCTTGTTTCCAGCCCCTCCTGTAGTTTTGTGCAGGCTGTAGTGGGTGGAGCCTATTGGGCCACTCCTACAGCTCTTCTCTCTCTGACTCTCTCCTTGTACTGGGGGACTGGTCTTGTCTCCGCCCCCTCCTGTAGTTTTGTGCAGGCTGTAGTGAGTGGAGCCTATTGGGCCCCTCCCACAGCTCTGACTCTCTCCTTGTACTGGGGGACTGGTCTTGTCTCCGCCCCCTCCTGTAGTTTTCTGCAGGCAGCCTGTAGTGGGTGGGGCCTGTTGGGCCCCTCCCACAGCTCTGACTCTCTCCTTGTGCAGGGGGACTGGTCTTGTCTCCGCCCCCTCCTGTAGCTGTAGTGGGTGGGGCCTGCTCTGCACAGGCTATGTCCAGTACAGTGATGATGTCACTGCTACATTTACAAGGTAATATCTGGGTTTGAACAGACATTTGGGGAACACAAAGTAGATTTATATCCTTTGTGGCTATTGAGGAATATTATTTCAATGAAAGTGTTTCTGCTTTACCATGTTCTGTCATTTTAATACGCCCGTTGTTACATTTCATCATAGCCATATTTACATCTACGTGTTGCGTTTTAGCATTTTTCTGAGCATTACCACAACACACGGCAATGCACATACCACTGGGTTCTGAATGGCACCCCGACACACTAATGCAACCCCCCCACCCCCACCCCCCCGAAGCATCTGCATTGCAGTGCACCACAATGCATAGTAATGCATAGCCATGTGTTGTGTCATAAAAAAATGGTGCATGTCCCATTTTCTGTACGTTGTGATGCTTTGGTAGTCTGATCAAAGGATTTAGATGTCCTAATGCAAAATGTGCCATATAACACAAGTGCGGTAATGTATGCAAGGGACAGAATGGGCCCATTTATACTATTGCAATGCAGTATTGTGCGGCCATGCATGTTACATACGTTGCTTCATTTTATTTTTAATGAGACCTCGATGCACCATCTTTGGTGTCAGTGGGAGGAATAGTGCCCCATCATTGGTGTCAGTGGGAGGAATAGTGCCCCATCATTGGTGTCAGTGGGAGGAATAGTGCCCCATCATTGGTGTCAGTGGGAGGAATAGTGCCCCATCATTGGTGTCAGTGGGAGGAATAGTGTCCCATCATTGGTATCAGTGGGAGGAATAGTGCCCCATCATTGGTGTCAGTGGGAAGAATAGTGCCCCATCATTGGTGTCAGTGGGAAGAATAGTGCCCCATCATTGGTATCAGTTGGAAAAAATTGTGCCCTATCATTGGTGTCATTGAGCGGTATCATGCCCCATTGTTGGTGTCAATGGAGGGAATTGTGCTCTTTCATTTGGGTCAGTGGGTGGGATTTATGCCCTATTGTTGGTGTCAGCGAATGAAATGTGCCCCAAGGGCCGGATAAAAGAAAGCAAAGGGCCGCATCTGGCCCCCGGGCCACAGTTTGGAGACCTCTGCACTAAGGCAATGAACATCCCCTGCAGCATGCATGTAGTGCATTGAGATTCTTTACAATTCTTGTGACAGGTTCACTTTTTTGGGATGTTTTGGTGTGTTGGGAAGGCCATTATTTTCAATGGGCTTCTATAACGCAACTAGAGTTGCCACATCATCCCTTTAAACCTGAACACTTATGGATTACACAGGTTCTGAGGCTAATTAAATGCAGATAAGGCACCAAGTGAGTTTAATTACCACCTTAATCAGCCACAGAACCTGTGTAATTAATATGTGTTCGGTTTTAAAGGGATTGAAGTGGCAACCCTAAACGCGCTGCGCATTTACACGGGACATATTGCACTTTAACATGCGTGCCTGGTTGCCGTGGGTAACAGCTCAGCTCAGCCATTTGCGTAAAGTGGGCACCACACCCAGATTGGTGAAATGCAATTAAAAAACAAAACAAAATCAAGTGGATTTCAAGAGATCCGCCAGTGGTTGCCATGCCTTAATGCACCGCACAACAACGCATGGCATAATGAGCATCGACACACGTGCGTTATCATGCCTCATAGATGTAAATGTTGTGTTGATGTTATCGTTGCAGCATTTTTTTTTCCTATTTTTAGGTAAAATTGGGGATTTAACTGGTTGCTATGGACAACAGCTCAGTTCTGCTCTGCAAAACAAGTGATAATTTGTGCAAAGCTAGGCACCTATGCATCGAAAAACAAAAAAAACAAGCAGATATCAAGAGATCAGCCAGTGGTTACCGTGCCTTACTTAACACATGACATAAGAGATTTACTAAGACAGGAGCTCACAAAATCTGGTGCAGCTGTGCACGGCAGCTAATCAGCTTCTAACTTCCGGTTGTTAAGGCTATGTTTCCACTATTGCGTCCCCAAAGTCGCGCGATTTTGCCCTAATTTTTTAACCACGATTTTTTGCCGCGACTTGAAGCAATGCCTGTGTATTCTTGAGGTCTATGGACCTCAAGTCGCATCAAAGTCGGACCAAAGTGGTACAGGGACTACTTTGAAGTCGCTGCGTCTTGAAGTCGCACAGATATGAACGGTACTCATTGGAAATCATGGGGTTACGACTTGTCATGCGACTTTTCAGCCCCAAATCGCATGAAAAGTTGCACTAGTGGAAACCTAGCCTCAATGAAGCTTTGACAATAAAACCTGGAAGCTGATTGGTTACTATGCAGAGCTGCACCAGCTTCTGTGTACACCAGTTTTGGTAAATCCCCCCCCCCCCAATGTGTTAGCGCACCCCAAAAATGGAATTCAGGCCCTAGGGCCTCATTCATACAGATGGCAAAAGCAGGCGGTTCAGCTATTTGCTCCCCCGACCACCTGGCAACAGTCTTTATGTGCCTTGCATTGCAGCGCAACAAAAATAACGTTGTCTGCAGAATTCAACTGGCATTAAAGCCTTCAAACCATTCCCATTGACTTCTCTTGTAGCGCACCTTAAAAAACGCTTACAGTGCGTTTCGTTGGTTTTAAAATGGGGAGCAGATATAGTGGTAAACACATACTGTACAGGCCTTTGAGTTGCCTTGCATTGCGGCGTAAACAAAGATAACACTACCTGCAAAATTCAACAGGCATTGAAGCCTTGCATCCAATCCCATTGACCTCTATTGTAGGGCACCTTAAAAACGCTTACAGCCCCTTTCATTCACTACCTAAGGACCGGGCCTATTTTTCAGACTTCATGTTTACAAGTTAAAATCTTTTTTTTTTTTGTTAGAAAATGACTTAGAACCCCCAAATATTATATATATATTTTTTGCAGACACCCCTAGAGCGGTGATGGTGAATCTTGGCACCCCAGATGTTTTGAAACTACATTTCCCATGATGCTCATGCACTCTGCTGTCTAGTGGAGCATCACAGGAAAAATGTAGTTCCAAAACATCTGGAGTGCCAAGGTTCGCCATCACCGCCCTAGAGAATAAAATGGCGGTCGTTAATGTCTTAATGTCACACCGTATTTGCGTAGCTGTCTTACAAGCGCAATGTTTTTGGAAAAAAATACACTTTTTTAAATTAAAAAATAAGACAACAGTAAACTTAGCCCATTTTTTTTTTTATATTGTGAAAGATAATGTTGCGCCGAGTAAATTGATACCCAATATGTCACGCTTCAAAATTGCACCTGCTCGAATGGCGACAAACTTTTACCCTTAAAAATCTCCGTAGGCGACGTTTAAAAATTTCTACAGGTTACATGTTTAGAGTTACAGAGGAGGTCTAGGGCTAGAATTATTGCTCTCGCTCTAACGATCGCGGCGATACCTCACATGTGTGGTTTGAACAGCGTTTTCATATGCGGGCGTGACTTACGTATGCGCTCGCTTCTGCGTGCGAGCTCAGCAGGACGGCGCGCTTTCATTTTTTTTTTTTTCTTATTTATTTTACCTTTTTTTTTTTTTTTTTACACTGCCTTCTTTTAAAAAAAAAAATATTCCCATTACAAGCAAAGTAAACATCTCTTGCACTAGAAAAAAAGCATGACAGGTCCTCTTAAATTTGAGATCTGGGGTCAAAAAGACCTCAGATCTCATATTTACACTGAAATGCAATAAATAAATAAATAAATAAAAAGAAATGTCATTTTTTGTTGTTTTTTGTAAAAAAAAAAAAAAAAATAGTGCCCATCATTGATGTCAGCCCCATCATTGGTTTTAGTGGGAGGAATAGTAGCTAATTGTTGGTGTCAGTGAGAGGAATAGTGCCCCATCATTCGTGTCAGTGGGAGGAATAGTGCCCCATCATTCGTGTCAGTGAGAGGAATAGTGTCCCATCATTGGTTTTAGTGGGAGGAATAGTAACTAATTGTTTGTATCAGTGGGAGGAATAATACCCCATCATTCATGTCATTGGGAAGGATAGAGCCCATCATTGATGTCAGTGGGAAGAATAGTGCCCCATTGATGGTGTCAGTGGGAGGAATAGTGCCCATCATTGATGTCAGTGGGAAGAATAGTGCCCATCATTGATGTCAGTGGGAAGAATAGTGACCCATCATTGATGTCAGTGGGAAGAATAGTGCCCATCATTGATGTCAGTGGGGAGAATAGTGCCCATAATTGATGTCAGTGGGAAGAATAATGCCCATCATTGATGTCAGTGGGAAGAATAGTGCCCATCATTGATGTCAGTGGGAAGAATAGTGCCCATCATTGATGTCAGTGGGAGGAATAGTGCCCATCATTGATGTCAGTGGGGAGAATAGTGCCCCAGCATTCGTGTCAGTGGGAGGAATAGTGCCCCATCATTGATGTCAGTGGGGAGAATAGTGCCCCAGCATTCGTGTCAGTGGGAAGAATAGTGCCCATCATTGATGTGAGTGGGAAGAATAGTGCCCATCATTGATGTCAGTGGGAGGAATAGTGCCCATCAGTGATGTCAGCCCCATCATTGGTTGTAGTGGGAGGACTAATAGCTAATTGTTGGTATCATTGGGAAGAATAATGCCCCATTGATGGTGTCAGTGCGGGGAATGGTGTCCCATAATTGGTGTCAGATGGAGGAAAAGTGTCCCAAGGGCCGGATAGACACAAGCAAAGGGCCGCATCTGGCCCCCGGGCCACAGTTTGGAGATCACTGTGCTGGATGATTAAAAAAAAAACAAAAAAAACAAAAAAAAATAGCTTGTTTGGCGCAACCTGAGCCGGCATTAAAATTTCGCAGCCTATATGAACTTAGCCTAAATATTTTGTTGATGTTATCAGTCCAGCCTTTCACCCCACGATAAAACAGGACCAGGAATTAGCCCGGTTGCCACAGCCAACAAATCAGAAATGAGTCGTCATTTGCACGATGCGGAAGGAGATCAGCCAGCGGTTGCCATGGGTTACGGCCCTTTGCGCCCCCTCGTTGCTCTTTGCCCTGCCTTTATTAAATAAGCCAGTACATGTCGTGATTATCTGGAACAAGTGTCAGCGTTAACCCCTTCCATCCTTTCCTTTTTTTTTCCTCCGCTCCCCGTCCTGAGTGATTTCATGCCTCCCCGTTGCACCTGTCAGCGTGCCTGTTCATCCATGCTGGCATGTGTCAGGCAGAGTGTCTATTACCTGTGCCCCCCCCCCTGTATCCCTTCCCACCACCACCACCCCCCCTTCGCTCGCCCCCCTCCTCTCTCCCCCTCTCTTATTTCCTCATTTCCCATTCTCTTTGTAATCCCTCGCTCCCTTCGGCGTGGGTGACATCAATGTGTCTCCTCCCCCCTTTTGCTCCCTCACTCTCTCCCTCTCTCGCTCCCTTCTCTCCATCCCTCTGTCGCTCTCTCTACACTGCAGAATCCAACCGTGGAATCATGCAGATGCTGCTGGTCCCTCTTGCCTCTGCCGCGGGCTGTCTCGCTCCGCTGTCTCTGCCCGTCTGAGGCAGCCCCTGGATTGCTGCTGCTCTTATATCTAAGACACATATATCTGTATTTCCTTTTATTTTATATTTTTTTTTATTAATCATTCATCTTGCATCTCTTCCTCTGTCGCTGTTTGCTTGTCGTCTCTTTTTTGCTGTCTATTTGTTTTTCTCCGTCAGTCTCGATCTTTCTCTCTCCTGTTGATCGCAGTCTATATCCCATCTGCTTTGCCAAAATTTTTATTTTTTTACATTTTTTGGAAGGTCTGTTTAGCTTTTGTTCCTCCACCCGTCACACCTTTTAACCCTCTTGCACTTTTTTTTTTTTGGTGTGCGTCTACAATGCTTCGCCCTGTCCCCTGTCCCTCCGGCTGGCTGTCCGTCTGCTCTCACCCCCAATGATGCCCCCTTGTTTGGTCATGTCGGTGTCACTGTTTGTGCCTGTCTTGACTCTCATGCTATGTGGTGCGGTCTCAGGTAAGAAAGCCCTGCACGTGGGCGCCCTCTTCCCCATGAGCGGGGGCTGGCCCGGGGGACAGGCCTGTCACCCAGCCGCACAGATGGCCCTGGAGGACGTCAACAACCGGAGGGACATTTTACCGGAGTACGAGCTCAGGCTGATACACCACGACAGCCAGGTGAGAGCAGGTGCTTGGGGTGCTGGTGGGGCATCTAAGTGGTGATATACCATCAAGATGAGGCTGGTTTTGGATATAAGTTACACAAATAAAAAGACAGGTGGAACCATGGAAATTGTCCATCGTAATTGTAACTGATTCCCCGAGATTGGAAAGATCTGCAGGTTCCCATATCCACCAACAACTGTACAACAAATTACAAATTTTCTGCTGATTAGATTCAGTTCTCATCAAATATTTTTAAAGTTTATTTTTATTAGTCAAAAAAAAAATGTCCTGATATCCCCGGTCCCGTATTTGGAAGGTTTGTCCTTGGAAGTGTCCCTGGTTGGCCATGCTAACCAACTGCACCATAGCAATCTTTGACTGCTGCTGATATTTTTGGGGGCTCTCAAGACAAACCCTCATTCGAGACCAGGGTTTAAAAATGAAAATGATTTGTTTTCCAATATGATAAATTAGTCATGTATGTTTTTAGAGTGTTCTGTAGTTTTCCAAGGCAGCAGTGCATGTGATGAGTTTAGACACACCAGCTTAGCAGCAGAAAGTCCCTCCAAGATGTTTACAATTTTCTATCCCCTGTAACACCTCTTGTACTTATGAATAAAGCCATAAAGGGTGCAAGTCTCCTGACTACTATTAGTAAGATCAATTTTGGCATTGGAGATTAAAGTTGGGCTGTAGACTTAAGATCCCTTACTTTGATCGGTAAAATCAATTTTGGTAGTGGATATTAAAAAAGTTGGACTGTAGACTCAAGACCCCTGACTACTATTAGTAAGATCAATTTTGGTAGGCGAGATGAAAGAAATTGGATTATAGACTCAAGAACCCTGACCATGATCAATGAGACCAATTTTGGTAGGGGAGATTAAAGAAGTTGGATTATAGATTTAAGACCCCTGACTATGATTGGTGAGATTAATTTTGGTAGTGGATATTAAAAAAGTTGGACTGTAGACTCAAGACCCCTGACTACTATTAGTAAGATCAATTTTGGTAGGCGAGATGAAAGAAATTGGATTATAGACTCAAGAACCCTGACCATGATCAATGAGACCAATTTTGGTAGGGGAGATTAAAGAAGTTGGATTATAGATTTAAGACCCCTGACTATGATTGGTGAGATCAATTTTGGTAGAGGAGATTAAAGAAGTTGGGCTGTAGACTCAAGACCCACGACTATGATCAATGAGATACATGAGATACATTTTGGTAGAACAGATTAAAGAAATAAGGCTATAGATTCAAGACCCCCGACTAATATCAGTGAGATACATTTTGGTAAGGGACTTTAAAGAAGCTGGGTTATAGACTCAAGTGCCCTGACTACGACCGGTGAGTACAATTTTGGTTGAGAAGATTAAAGAAATTGGGTTGTAGACTCGAGACCCCTGACCATGTCAGTGATATCAATCTTGATAGATGAGGTTAAAGAAGTTGGGCTATAGACTCAAGTCCCCTGACTACAATTGGCAAGAACAATTTTGGTAGAGGAGACTAAAGAAGTTGGGCTATAGACTTGAGAACCCTGACTATGTCAGTGATATCAATTTTGATAGATGAGATTAAAGAAGTTGGGCTGTAGACTCAAGTCCCCCCATTTACGTTCAGTGAGATCAATTTTGGTGGAGGACTTTAAAGAAGTTGGTCTTTAGACTCGAGTCCCCTAAATACAATTGGCAGGAACAATTTTGGTAGAGGAGACTGAAGAAGTTGGGCTGTGGACTTGAGACCCCGGACTTTGTCGGTGATATCAGTTTTGATAGATGAGTTTAAAGAAGTTGTACTATAGACTCAATTCCCCCGACTTACTTTTAGTGAGATCAATTTTGGTTGAGAAGATTAAAGAAATTGGGTTGTAGACTCGAGACCCCTGACTATGTCAGTGATATCAATCTTGATAGATGAGATTAAAGAAGTTGGGCTATAGACTCAAGTCCCCTGACTACAATTGGCAAGAACAATTTTGGTAGAGGAGACTAAAGAAGTTGGGCTACAGACTCAAGAACCCTGACTATGTCAGTGATATCCATTTTGATAGATGAGATTAAAGAAGTTGGGCTATAGACCCGAGTCCCCTGAGTATGATCGGTGAGATCAGTTTTGGTACATGAGATGAAAGAAGTTTGGCTATAGACTCAAGACCCAAGACTATGATTGTTGAGAACAATTTTGTTAGAAGAGACTAAAGAAGTTAGGCTATAGACTTGAGTTTCCCGACTACAATCGGTGAGATCAATTTTGGTGGAGGAGATTAAAGAAGTTGGACTGTACACTCAAGATCCCTGACTATGATCAGCAAGATCAGTTTTGGTAGAGGGGATTAAAGAAGTTAGGCTATAGATTCCCCCAACAACGATTGGCAAGATCAATTTTAGGAGAAGAGATTAACGAAGTTCAGAGGACAGGGAAAGAGACTAAACCTGGCAGAGAGGGAGGGGGAGGGGAATGGGGAAAGTTACAGGAGCTGAGACAACATGAGAGAAGCAAGAGACAGCTGGAGGAGAAGTGGTGGAGAGAGACCACCAAGGCAGGGGGGCATAGAGACCTCATGAGTGACCTTTATTTAGACCCACTCTGATGGGGGGGAGAGCGCTGGGGGGTGCAGCAAGGCTCTCTCTCACAGGATTACCCCCTGCGCTCTCATTATTCCTCTCAGCTCTCTCACTGTTACCACGGCAACGGAGGGAAGGGTAAAATATTCCTGAGAAGAGATAGACGGAGAGAGAGGAATGGGCAGAGAGGGGGGAGAGGAGAGACAGATGGGGAGAGAGAGGAAAACATGTGATGGAAGATGGATAGCGATGACTAGAGGGGGTCATTATCTATCCACAGAAAAATAAAATGCATATGTGTGTATGACTGTGGCTTGTTCCTTCTGTCCTAATTTCTCCTTCCCACCCTCCACAGTGTGACCCCGGGCAGGCCACACGACACCTGTACGAGCTGCTGTACAATGACCCTATTAAGATCATGTTGATGCCAGGGTGCAGCAGTGTGTCCACGCTCGTGGCGGAAGCGGCGCGCATGTGGAACCTCATAGTGGTAAGCGGGAGCCTCTGGCCAGCTATGTTTGCCTCAAGTTCTTTCTGCTTTACCCCACTTTAACTTCTTCCTTTTATTCCACCTTCCGTTTCCTGTTTTCCTGGTATGTGAGAAATCTGCTTTTATAGTCACTAGTTTGTCTACTGGTCACTTCATCATTATTTCTTGTGTTATAGTCACTTTCCGAACTATAGACTTATACAACACCACCTACCTGTCTACTGTCCTCCCCCTAGTTTTCATTTACTACCTGCATTTCTCATGCATTGTTTTCTTCTTCATTCTGTCTTCTTATTATGTGCTACTTGTTTTTCTTTGACTTTCTCACATTATGGTTTCCGTGATTCTTACATCCATGGCAACTTCTTTTCTGTATTCCTTACCTCTGATAATTTCTTTAATCGTTTTCTTCTTCATGTTCTCCTCTCTTCCTTTCTTCACTTACCATTTTTTTTCCTCCTGTGTTCTCTGTTTGTATCCTCACATATAGCCTTCCTCCCTTTACACCCTCTTCTCTTACACCTGCATTCCTTCTTCTTCCTCACCTCTTCTCTTTCCCCTCTATTCTCTGTTCCCTCTTCTCTTTCTCCTCTATTCTCTGTTCTTCCTCCCCTCTTCTCTTTCTCCCGCATTCTCCGTTCTTTCTCCCCTCTTCTCTTTCTCTTGTATTCTCCATTCTTTCTCCCCTCTTCTCTTTCTCCTGCATTCCCTTTTGTCCCTTGCTTCTTCTCTTCCCCCTGCATTCTCTTTTTCTTCCCTACTTCTACTTTTCCTCCTGTATTCTCTCCTATCCCTCGCCCCACCATTCTCTGTTCTATATCATTGCTTCTCTTCCTTGCTTCCTTTTTTCCTCCTGTGTTCTCTCTACTTCGTCGCTAATTCTCCTCCTCCTGCATTCTCTCTTCTTCCTGATCTTGTCCTGAATTTTACTATTTTTCCTCACTTCTTCTCTTCCTATTCTTTTATCTTCTTCTCTTCTCTTCCTCCTGCATTCTCAGTTCTTCTCTTATCTTTCTCCAGTTTTGCCTGTTCTTCTCTTAAAATCTCTTCTTCTCCTCCTGCATGCTCTGTTCTTCTTCACCTCCTCTGTTCTTCCTTCATTCTCTTGTCTTCCTTGCTTCTTCTTTTTCTTCTGCATTACCTGTTCTTCCTCCCCTCTTTTTTTCCTTCTGCATTTTCTCCCCATCCTCACCTTACCTCTTCCTCCTGCATTCTTCCTCCATTTTTGTCTTTTCTCTTTTTCATGAATTCCTTCTTCCTCATCTCTTCCTCCTATATTCTCTGTTCTTCCTCATTTCTTTGTTACTCCTGTATTCTCTGTTCTTCCTCATCTCTTATCTTCCTCCTTCATTCTCTGTTCTTCCTCACCTCTTGTTTTCCTCCTGCTTTTCTGTACTTCCTTGACTCGCTGCATCCTATTTTCTTCTCCCTGATCTCTTCCTTCTGAATCTTCTATTCTTCTTCGCCTCTTCTCTTTCTCTTGTATTCTTTTATCTTCTCTTTTTTTCTTCTTGCATTCTGCCTTCATTTTCATCTTTTGTCTTTCTCCTGAATTCCTCCTTCATCTCTTCCTCCTGTATTCTCTGTTCTTCCTCACCTCTTCTCTTCCTCCTGCTTTTCAGTGCTTCCTTGACTTTCCTGCATTCTGTCTTCTTCCTGATCTCATCCTTCTGAATTTTCTATTCTTCCTCTTCTCTTTCTCTTGTATTCTTTCATCTTCTTCTCTTCTTCCTTCATTCTGCCTTCATTTTTGTCTTTTCTCTTTCTCCAGAATTCCACTTCTTCTCCTCCTGCATGCCCTTTTTTTCTTCACCTTACCTCTTCCTCTTGCATTCTTCCTTCATTTTTGTCTTGTCTCTTTTTCATGCATTCCTTCTTCCTCATCTCTTCCTCCTATATTCTCTGTTGTTCCTCACCTCTTCGTTACTCCTGTATTCTCTGTTCTTCATCATCTCTTATCTTCCGCCTTCATTCTCTGTTCTTCCTCACCTCTTCTCTTCCTCCTGCTTTTCTGTGCTTCCTCGACTCTCCTGCATTCTGTCTTCATCCTGATCTCATCCTTCTGAATTTTCTATTCTTCCTGGCCTCTTCTCTTTCTCTTGTATTCTTTCATCTTCTTCTCTTCCCTTCTTCCTTCATTTTTGTCTTTTCTCTTTCTCCAGAATTCCTCTTCTCTTCCTCCTGCAGTCTCTGTTCTTCCGCACTTCTTCTCTTCCTCCTGCAGCCTCTGGAGAAGATGGCTGGAAGAGACAAATAGAGTAAGAACAGAAGGAAAAGGAAAGGAGGCAGAGTAGTGTCAAAGAAGAACAGAGAAAGCAAGAATAATAAAAGAGAACTCGGATGGGAGAAAAGAGTAGAAAGCATACATAATGCAGGAGTGTCGAGGAAGTACAGAAAAGCAGGAGGAAGAGAAGAGGTGAGGAAGAACAGACACTGCAGGAGGAAGAGAAGAGGTGAGGAAAAACAGATACTGCAGGAGGAAGAGAAGAGTTGAAGAACAGAGAATGCAGGCGTGTCGAGGAAGTAAAGAAAAGCACCTCTTCTCTTTCTCCTGCAGTCTCTGTTCTTTTTCACCTCTTCCTCCTGCAGTCTCTGTTCTTCCTCACCTCTTCTCTTTCTCCTGCTTTTCTGCACTTCCTCAACACGCCTTCATTCTCTGCTCTTTCATCTCTTCTCTTCCTCCTACAGTGTCTGTTCTTCCTCACCTCTTCTCTTCCTCCTGCAGTGTTAGTTCGTCCTCACCTCTTCTCCTCCTCCTGCTTTTCTGTACTTCCTCACCTCTGCTCTTCCTCCTGCTTTTCTGTACTTCCTCGACACTCTTGCATTCTCTGTTCTTCATCTCTTCTCTTCCTCCTGCAGTCTCTGTTCTTCCTCATCTCTTCTCTTCCTCCTGCAGTCTCTGTTCTTCCTCATCTCTTCTCTTCCTCCTGCAGTGCCTGTTCTTCCTCATCTCTTCTCTTCCTCCTACTTTTCTGTACTTCCTCGACACTCCTGCATTATGTATGCTTCCTACTCACTTTTCTCCCACCCAAGTTCTCTTTTATTATTCTTGCTTTCTCTGTTCTTCTTTGACACTACTCTGGCTCCTTTCCTTTTCCCTCTGTTCTTACTCTGCCTGTCTCTTCCAGCCGTCTTCTCCTTTTCACCTGCATTCTCTCTCATTCCTGCATGTCCCCTTCTTTCTTTATTTCCCTCTTCCTTCTGCATTTTTCTTTCCTCTTCATTCATCTTTTCCTTCTGTATTCTCTCCTCCTATTTCACTTTTCTGTTCATCCTGCATTTCTGTTTTTCCTCCACTTTTCTCTTCCTCCTATATTCTCAGTTGTTTCTCTGCTCCACTCTTCCTCCTGTTTCCTTTGTTCTTCCTCCTCTCCTTCTCTCTTCTAATTTTCTTCTGTTAGTCTTAGATTTTAGATTTCTTGCATTAATTCGTCTCAGATGCCCCCACGCACCTAATGGTCAACTAATCTTCCATATTCATTTTTCCTCCTTCTTCTGCTTTTTTCCTTTCATTAGCACAAACATCTTCCTGAAATGTATCAGGAAGGAAGGTATATTAAATGTGTTGTAAAGTACTTTAGATACACAAAGATTGTTAAAAGGAACCTCTAAATAAATAGTATTGCAATTGGTTTTGGAGTCTATTCTTGTTTTTTGACATTGTTAGCTGCTATGTTCCCCTGTGATGTTCTGGTTTCCCGTAAGAGGCAGGCTCCCAAAGTATCAACCTATAGTATTTCTATAAGAGGCAATTTTGGGGTTACACCAGTTATTATAGATATATAGCACCATCAAGTTACATATTTATTATTGTAACTATATTATTGTACAGTCCCATCAGTCCCTGCCCTCAAGGAGCTCACAATCTAAGGTCCCTAACTCACATTCATACATACACTATATTGTCAAAAACATTGGGACGCCTGCCTTTACACGCACATGAACTTTAATGGCATCCCAGTCTTAGTCCGTAGGGTTCAATATTGAGTTGGCCCACCCTTTGCAGCTATAACAGCTTCAACTCTTCTGGGAAGGCTGTCCACAAGGTTTAGGAGTGTGTCTATGGGAATGTTTGACCATTCTAGAAACGCATTTGTGAGGTCAGGCACTGATGTTGGACGAGAAGGCCTGGCTCGCAGTCTCCACTCTAATTCATCCCAAAGGTGTTCTATCGGGTTGAGGTCAGGACTCTGTACAGGCCAGTCAAGTTCCTCCACCCCAAACTCGCTCATCCATGTCTTTATGGACCTTGCTTTGTGCACTGGTGTGCAGTCATGTTGGAACAGGAAGGGGCCATCCCCAAACTGTTCCCACATAGTTGGGAGCATGAAATTGTCCAAAATGTCTTGGTATGAAGAGTTCCCTTCACTGGAACTAAGGGGCCAAGACCAACCCGTAAAAAACAACCCCTCACCATAATCCCCCCTCCACCAAATGATTTGGACCAGTGCACAAAGCAAGGTCCATAAAGACATGGATGAGCGAGTTTGGGGTGGAGGAACTTGACTGGCCTGACCTCAACCTGATAGATTACTTTTGGGTTAAATTAGAGCGACCTCACAAATGCGCTTCTGGAAGAATGGTCAAACATTCCCATAGACACACTCCTAAACCTTGTGGACGGCCTTCCCAGAAGAGTTGAAGCTGTTATAGCTGCAAAGGGTGGGCCAACTCAATATTGAACCCTACGGACTAAGACTGGGATGTCATTAAAGCTCATGTGCGTGTAAAGGCAGGCGTCCCAATACTTATAGTGTATTTTAGGGTCAATTGTAGTCAGGAGCCATTAGCTTACCCGCATGTCTTTGGGGGGGTGGGAGGAAACCCACACAGGCACAAGGAGAACATGCAAACTCCAGGCAGGTGTGGTGCTGCTAGGCGGAAGCACTAACCACTTGGCCACTGCGCTGCATGATGGTTATCCAATTAAAAATGTCTTTATGTTAAAAATAAATGAATAAAGGGGTTTGCTTCTCCATAAGAAAACGTGGGCAGAAACTTGCAGATAGTACCTTTAGGCTCCCTTCACCAACTGTGCAATTAAAGCTTCTGGCTTAAATTAACACATAAACGCGGAGCCATTTATCAAACCTGTATACAGCTGTTTCCAGCTTATTAGGTCACATCAGTATGATTTGCAGTCATGGGGCTTCTGTAATATTTTGCTTACAGCAGACCTGAAATGTGCTTTCTAATGTACTTACAGTAAGTAGAATTCATGTAAAGCCAATGGTCCCACTTGCATAAAGGTAAATGGCACTAAATCCCTTTAAAGCTGAACTCCAGGCAGATAGAAAAAGAACACATTAGTGCAGCTCTGCATTCATTAATAAATCATTACATGTTTTTTTTTATTATTAAAGTGGTTGTAAACCCTTACATATACCCAGTGAAGTGACTGGCCTCGGGTGATACGCAAAGATGAAGCAGTTCCTCCTACATAAGTTGTACCTGTTTATATGCAGCCCTCTGTCCTCTACATTCATTCAAAGTACAGAATTTTCACAGCATTTCTCAGCCCCAGAAGGCAGGGGGGCTAGGATTTGATGTCACACGTTAGAGCAGGGAACTGAGTGTAATCTGAGACCTGAGTGGAAGGGATGGTCACACCCCCTCTACATAGGGTTGCTACATCATCCCTTTAATTTAGGACACATATTAATTACACAGGTTCTGAGGCTGATTTAATGCAGATAAGGCACCAAATGAGTTTAATTACCACCTTAATCGGCCACAGAACCTGTGTAATTCATGTGTGTCTTGGATTAAAGGGATGATGTGGCAATCCTACCTCTACATAGTCTCATAGGGAAACATGCACAGCTAAGGCTGTCAATCACCTGCTGGCACAGCAGGTGATTGACAGCATCAGCTGTGCAAGTTTCCCTATAAGACTATGTAGAGGGGGTGTGACCATCCCTTCCACTCAGGTCTCAGATTACACTCAGTTCCCTGCTCAATGCCGCGCAAAGTGTGACATCAAATCCTCGCCCCCCCTGTCTTCTGGGGCTGAGAAATGCTGTGAAGATTCTGTACTTTGAATTGTTCTGGTGCCAGGGTTGTCTAGTGTCAGCACAGAGCAGGGTTTTTCAACCAGGGTCCCACCAGAGGTTGCTAGGGGTTCCTTGAGCAATCAGCAATTTCTGCCTCTCAGATAAATTCCCACTGACACCATTTATCTATCTGCATTTTTTTTTCCAACGACCACAAGTGTAAGGAGCATTCTTCCCACTGACCATCACACTAATGTGTCATGAGTTGAAGATATAGTCATTTTAGCAGAGGTTCCCTCAGACCCAATCGAGTTTTCAAGGGTTCAAGGGGCTGTTAAAAAGGTCGAAATAGACTGTCAGAAGTGACTCCTGCAGATAGCAGAGGAATGAGAGAGGAGACAGAAATCACACTTGGTGCCTTGGATAGAGGCAAGTACACACTGTAGGAGGATAGGCTTTGTTCATTTTTTATTTCAGAGGTTTACAGCCACTTTAAGTACAATAGATGTAAATGCCTGAATTTCACCTGGTGTCAGCTTCTTGCAGTTCTCTGCACAGCAGCACTCAGGAGAAGGGGGACAGGGCTGCAAATTAGTCAACTGCTTTGATAAGACACCTGCTGATAGGAGGAGAGAGCAGAGTAAACAGAGAGATGACATCATCAATCTGCTGATGCTCCTTCAGGCTGCGTTCACACCCGAGCGTTGCGTTTTTAAGCGTTTGTATGCCCATTCTTAAGCGTTTGTGTACAGCGTTTTTGCACTTTGACATTTTTTAATTAGACAACAGAGAAAAATATCAGGTGTTTCAGCCTCTTCAGCTTTTTCATTTGCTTTTTATTTATTATTTATTTATTATTATTATTTATTTACTTTTTTGTGTAAGGGGTTAAGGGTTAGAGTTTAAAGGTTAGGGGCTAATTTATTTATTTATTATTATTTATTTATTTATTTTGTTAGGTTAGGGGCTAAGGTTAGGGTTTAATATTAGGGTTAGGGTTTAGGATTAGGGTTGGGGTTAATATTAGGGTTAGGGTTGATGAACAAAAAAGGATATATGGGATTTTTTGGGTGCAGAACAGATTGCAAAAATATCAAATATAATGTGAAAAGTTTTTATTTTGAAACCCAAAATAAAAATAATTGAGTTGGAAGATATAGTAATTAGCAAGTACAATGTAACACAATGTTAACAGGGCAGCATATAAGGTAGACCTCCCAACATGTTTCGCCCATATGTCGGGCTTCTTCAGGGGATGCCGTCCAGTTTTGGGGTACAAGCCTTCTATCAAAGAAAACAAAAACACAAATACATGTGTATATCATAATCAGTCAATCTAGGATTGCATATCGTGTATATATATATATATATATATATATATATATATATATATATATATATACACAACACAGTAATTTATTTATTATTATTTATTTATTTTGATAGGTTAGGGGCTAAGGTTAAGGTTTATTATTAGGGTTAGGGTTTAGGATTAGGTTTGGGTTTAATATTAGGGTTAGGGGTTTTTTTTATTGAATTATTTTTATTCATTTTAAAAAAAATGGTATTATTTATTTAGTTATTATTTATTTTCATTAAATGATTGCATTTGAGCAGAAAAACGCTCAAAAACTGCAAAAAAAAAAAAAAAAGAAAAGAAAAAAAAAATTAAAAGCTCAAAAACGCTCAAATCAAGTGTTTCAATGCATTTCTGTGGAACTAAAAATGTTTAAAAAACACAGGAGAGCACTGCACTGCAGTATGGAGCGGCTCACAGCAGGAGTCCGGTGCGTCTCCATTCACCATTTCAGGTCCGATTTCAGTCCAAATTTTTGGCTGAATTCAGACCTGAAATGGACCAGAGGACGCACCGGGCTCCTTTGCAATTCACACCGGAGCCGTTCCGGAAATGTGTGAACCCGGCTCCATAGAGAGCCGGTCACAATCTCCTGCTATGCGAATTGGATGCAGAGAAACCCACATCCCATTCGGAACAGTGTGAACTCAGCCTAAATCTTTGCCTTGGTCTCACACCATTGCTGTCTTTACCTTTCAGCTTTCTTACGGTTCAAGTTCCCCTGCGTTGTCCAACCGCCAGAGGTTTCCAACCTTCTTCCGCACGCACCCCTCAGCTACCTTGCACAACCCCACCAGGGTCCAGCTTTTCAAAAAGTGGGGATGGACGAAGATCGCTACCATACAGCAGACGACTGAGGTCTTCACATCTGTGAGTGTTTGGAAGTGAACAATGGTTAGACAAAACGTCTGGCACCCGGCAGATAGGAGTCTTGGTTCTTATAAAATGTTGGTCTACTTTAGAAAATCGGAACTCAAAAAGGGGAGCTCTTCTGTACAGCAACCAATCAGATTCAGTAATTTTTAAAGATAAATGAGAGAATAGACCAGCTATTCTCAACCAGGTTCCATGATACCTTAGGATTCCTCAAGTGGTTGCTTGGGGTTCCTTGAACTACGTCTGATTTTCCTCCCACTTGATGGTGCCTGCATAGTTGCTGGCCCAGTGCCACTTGAAAGAGACAGAACACTAATACACTGTCTGTAAGGGAGCCATGGTGATCACCACTGTATGGAGACATTTTTCTCACTGACCCCCAAAGAATTGGTTTCAGCAGGGGTTCCCTGGCGTCTTAAAATTATTTCAAGGGTTCCTCTAGAGCAGGGGTTTCGAAACGTTCTAAACAAAGGGCCAGTGTTCTGTCCTTCAGAATTTAGGGGGCTGCACTGTGGACAGTGGGAGTAGAAAATGTCCTGGGGTCATTGGGAGTAAAGCGTGCCCCATCCTTGGTATTAGTAGGAAGAATAGTGTCTCCTATCAGTGGGAGGAATGGTGCCCCATTGTTGGTGTCAGTGGAAGGAATAACGTCTCGTATCAACGGGAGGAATAGTGCCCCATTGTTGGTGTCAGTGGGAGAAGTATTGTATCGTATCAGTGGAAAGAATAGTGCCACATTGTTGGTGTCAGTGGGAGAAGTATTGTATCGTATCAGTGGAAAGAATAGTGCCACATTGTTGGTGTCAGTGGAAGGAATAGTGTCTCGTATCAGTGGAAGGAATAGTGCCCCATCTTTGGTATTAGGGGAAGAATAGTGTCTCGTATTAGTGGGAGGAATAGAGCCCCATTATCAGTGTCAGTGGGAAGAATAGTGTCTTGTATTAGTGGGAGGAATAGGGCCTCATTGTCGGTGTCAGTGGGAAGAATAGTGTCTCGTATTAGTGGAAGGAATAGAGCCTCATTGTCTGTGTCAGTGGGAAGAATAGTGTCTCGTATTAGTGGGAGGAATAGAGCCCCATTGTTGGTGTCAGTGGGAGGAATAGTGTCTCGTATCAGTGGAATGAAAAGTGACCCAAGGGTTGGATAAAGGCAAGCAAAGGGCCACATCCGGCGCCAGGCTGCAGCTTGGAGACCACTATTCCAGAGAAAAGGTTTGAGAAAAGTTTTGAATAGAGACTAACACCCATGCAACAACACTTATAATGTGCACCAATTCTAAAACACAGAGTTACTCTCCAGCAAAGGGCCACAATAGAAAGCAAAGCCACCAGCAGAGGCATCTAAGGGAAGGGTTGTATTGACCTCTGTTGCCCACTATGCTTATACTGTATCTAATCCCTTAAAAAACTGCTGATTCTGACAGTTACACACTTCCTTTCCTAGGGTGACAATGCCCACTTTTTCTATTGTATCAGGACAACAGAAACAGGACAGGAAAACAGAAACCTCCTCCTTTCCTCTTCTTCATAACATAGAGGGTTGAGGTTCTGTAGCCTACCAACATACAATAGCTGATAAGAATAAAGCTCAGGCAAAAAAAGCACAGCTGACAAGATTTCTGGCAGGATCAACAGGTATTTCTTTGCACTTTTCAAACCGGTATAACAAAATGCTTTCAATGGTTTTAACAGACCAAAGAAGAGAAGTTCAGTGTTGCGTTTACATACCTTTTAAAAGAATTGTCCACGCTTCAAACCTAAAGCTGGCCATACATGGAGTAAATGTTGTCCGGTTCATCAGGAAATTTATTCTGTGGGTGGCTCTGTAGGCGCCCTCCCGTCTAACATTCCCCCACTGAAATATCGAAGGAGCCAGGTGGAAAATAGTCCACCAGAAGCAGGTCTTTTGATAGCCAATGTGTGTATGGCCAGCTTGTCCTTGGTAATCCACCAATGCATGCTCAACATGACCATCAGATAAAATTTCCAACACAGTTCTTTCCTAAGATAAATGTAAAGACCTCTATGGCACCTTTCCTACAAATCCTCACAAGAAGGAACAAGTTGAGACTTCTATGTTAAGTTTCTGGTGTTTCTGGAGATAATTACATGAGATCCTTCCCTATGACCAACTTGGGATATAGCTATCAACCACAGGCATGATATGTAACTGCAGTTGTTTTAAACAGTACCTATAAGTCTGACATTTCTAATTTAACCCCCCCTTTTTTTTTTATATACTCCTTATTTATATTCACAATTCTGTCAAAAAAAAAAAAAAAAAACAATAACGACCAAATAACAGCCAAGAAAGGGAAAAGGACAAAGCAGCCCACTTGGGTATTTGAATAGAGTACATAATATAAGGCCCGGTTGGCCATCCAACATAAAGGGTGTTAGCGACGGAGGCGTCTACTTCATGGTCATAAGAACATATGAGCCATATCACTATTAATTTGTCTCTAGCCCTGCTACCAAACTTTAGCGGCATTAATGAACAGACACCACTGATTTGGGCAGGGAAAAAAAAAAAAAAATAAAGCCAGATGGCAAACAGATAAAGGAAGCATAAAACATTGAAATCAAACAACAACAAAAAAAGAAAAAGAAAGAATGCACTCTAATAGATTATGCTAGCAGTTATGAATCAAATCTCTCGGATGATCAAGTCGAGTCTATAGCATTTCTCACATTTACACTCCTACTACACGTTGTCCGTTGATTGTGTGTTTGTACGGGCCTCGTCTACATAATGAATCTAAGTGGCCCATATTCCGTACCATTTATCATGTCTCTCCTTACATTTCGCCATCCATTTCTCTGCAGCCCTAATATCGTTCACAAGACTGATATATTCTGCGCAGTTTGGAACTTGTCTGCTTTTCCAGTAGATGGGGATCAATCTCCTGGCCTCATTTAGGCAGTACCGACTTTCGATAAAGGCTGAGAGAGATGGTGGGGACATGCAGGAGGAAGCCCATTGGAGAGTCAGGGAGGTCTATGTTCAATATGAGGTTTATTTGGGTTCTAATGTCCTGCCAGTAAGGTTGTAACTTAGGGCAATCCCACCAAATGTGCAGAAATGAACCCCTATGGCCACAGTCCCTCCAACAAGCATCTGAGGAGGTTGGGTATATTTTAGCGAGTTTGGTAGGGACCCTATACCATTTAGTCATTACTTTGAACCCATTCTCCCGCATTTTCATGTCAACAGAACTAGAGTGAGTAAGGCGGTATAGACGGTCAAGTTGCAGCTCAGTAAACTCATGTTGCAGGTCTCTTTCCCATTCTCGAATGTATATTGGTTTCCCCTTGGGTCCTTGCCCTAGTAGCATACAGGACAGATATAGAGTGCGGGATTGGATTGGCAGACATGCACAGCTTCTCAAAAGGGGTGGAGGAGGTGGGGGAGCGTATGGCTTGAGGTAAACCACGCGTGAAATGTTGAAGCTGTCCATGTCTCCAATCGTCCTGGGATTAGTCCCTGGTCTTGGAAGAACCTACCACACCTCACCTCGCCGTCTGCTGTCCAAGTATGGAAGAAAGATGGGTGTTCCCCTGGGGCAAACCAGGGGAAACCTCCTATGGGGGCCAGTGGGGAGAACCAGGGGGCAAGCTGTCCTGACCTGTGTAGGGTATCCCATAGCTTCAAAGTGTGAGCAGTCACTGGAGAAACAAATGCCGACAGACCTCTATGTGCCTGGGGTAGCCATGGGCATGGAATAAGTTGCGGCCAGCCAGAAATTTCTCAAAAGATACCCACGCCTTAGTGGACACCCCATGCTGCCAGTCCAATATCCGCTTCAGGGTGATCACCTCATAATATTTGCGTATATCTGGGACGCCCAGGCCTCCCAGCCTCTTAGGTCTCTGTAAGGTGCGAAGAGCCAACCGAGGGCCTCGCCCCTGCCAGATGTATTTTAGGAACGTACTGTTAGGATCGAAAAGAAAGACCAGGGTAAATAGATAGGCACCATTTGTAGATAAAACAGAATGTGAGGTAACACATTCATCTTTAACACACTGACTCAGCCCATCCATGAGAAGGTCTCCCTGTCCCACCTGTTTAAGTGATTTTATAGTGGAGAGTAGCGGGCGTAATTACTATTATAAAGCTTGGAGCAGAGGGGGGTAAGATATACACCCTGATATTTCAGGTGAGTGTGACAGAGTGTAACTGCTTTGGGCAAGTTTTTTTGGGAAACAACAAAGTTGCTTTAGGCCCGGAATCGTCAAATGCCTTTGAGCTTTTACGTGGAGAAGGTAGGAGATATAGGCCACCAGAGATGAGCAGGAAACTGCTTTTGACCAAGTTTTTGGAGAAACAACAAAGTTGCTTTAGGCTCGGAAGTGTCAAATGCCTTTGAGCTTTTACGTAGAGAAGGTAGGAGATATAGGCCATCAGAGAGATGAGCAGGAAACTGCTTTGGCCAAGCTTTTGGTAAAACTACAAAAAGGACCACCAATACCCGCCCCCCCCCCCCCCCCCCCCAAAAAAAAAAAGAGTTTAGACACTTATAAAGTTTAGGCCTAGAAGGTCTCTTTGTCACTTTAAATACATAATACGAAGCATTGGATTTGACTTTAAAAAACAATGAAGTGTCTTCTGAGGCGGTCCTCAATAAGACCTCTTATGAGCTGTCCAAGAGAGGATTGCGTCTTGAAGACTTCAACTATTACACGATAACATCAGCTGAGAGATCTACAAAGCCATGAATTCCTCTTCCTTCGAAGGCTTCTCGGTGAGTCCCCTCCATGCATCATTGGCTTCCTGATATATTTGGCAGTGTCACTTCCTTCCTTGAATCAGAAACATTGACTCCATTTTCCTAGGCCTGATTTAAATCTCCTCAGATCTCTGAGGCTTTTCTAAAACAGGTGAGAAGATATTAGAGAGGCAGTAATATAACACAACTCATTATTATCTTAATAACCAGAGCCCTCATCTTCACAAAAAAATCCCACAGGTCTCCATAATTAGACTACGTATCTCACCTTTCAGGAAAGCTCTTTATTAATGATCTTCTTTTTTTTTTTTCCCAGACTCTCGATGATCTAGAGGAGCGAGTAAAAGAAGCGGGCATTGAGATTACCTTCCGACAGAGTTTTTTCTCTGACCCGACCGTCCCTGTGAAAAATCTTAAGGTGTGTACTCATATCTTGGGTGTCCCAAGGTAACCCAGCATTGTTATGGATTACAATTCACAGAAGTGCTCCTCTCCTTCCCATGAGACTCTCCTTGAGTCAATGGCTTGGACCGCTCCTTGAGAATTGACTCTCCATGGGGTTAATAAAGCTCGCTAATTGCCTTCACTCAACCTGATTTCTTTCAGGAGTCTTCTTTTCATTCTTGTGTCTTTTTCCTCCTTTGTCACTGTTCCTCCTTGTTCTTTCCTTCTCTTCATTTTCCTTATCTTTTCCGTTCAGATACCCAATTCTCTATCTTGCCATCTCCGCTACCCGGCCTCTTTCTCTCACCGCTTTTTATCTCTGCCTTTCAGAGACAGGATGCAAGAATAATAGTCGGCTTATTCTATGAGACCGAAGCGCGGAAGGTCTTTTGTGAGGTAAAGTGAAATTGCTGTTACTGCTTTCTCAGAGGAAGAGTCTCTCTTTTAGCGTGCCCTTTTCGTCCTCCTTTTTTTTAAAGAATGATATTACTGTCGGCTTGCACATCTAGAATTTGTAAATTTGTGATTCAGACCTTTCTCTTAAAATTTGTTTTTGATGCTTTCTGCTCTTTCTTGTCCTTTTGATCTTATACTCTTTATTTTTTCTTTTCCTCTTTACTCTTATCTTTAGCTTTGCTTCTTTATGTTTATATTATCTTTTCCACTTTGTTTGTATTCTTTTTATCTTTCTCTCTTTACTTTTTTATTTATCCTTCCATCATCCCTTCTGTCTTTCCCTTTCTCTTTCATCTTTAATTCTTTCCATTCCTACTTACCTTTTTCTTTCCTTTACTCTTTTTTTTTTCTTTTTTATATTTTTCTCTTGCTATTTCTCTTTACCTTTCCCTCTTTTCATTTCTCTTAATTTCTCCCCCCCCCCTCTGACTTTCTCAGGTTACATTTCTCTTCTATCTTTCCCTATTTCCATTTATCTCTTTCAAGTTCTCCTCATCCCTACCTCTTTCTGTTTCCCTTTTCTTCCCCTCTTTATTTTTCTTTTCATCTTTCCCTCCTTCTTTTAATCTTTCCCTCTTTTCCTTTCTCTTACCCTATTCCTTCTTATCTTTCAAGTTTTTTTTTTCTTACTTAAAGTATCCTCTTTACCCCCTCTGTCTTTCTCTATCTACTTTCTCTCTGCCCTCTCTCTCTCTCTCTCTCTCGCTCTCTTTTCTCTGCTCTTTCTCTCACTCCCTTTCTTTCTTTCACTGCCCCCCCTCTCTTTTTTCTCTTCTCTCTCACTCTCTTCTCAACCCCCTCTCTCTTTCCCTCTTTCTCTCTCTCCCCCTATCTTTCTTTATCTCTCTTCTCTCTCTCCCTCTCTCTGTCCCCTATCTCTCTCGCTCTCTCCTCTTTTTTCCTCTCTTTCTCTGTATCCCTCTCCTTCTCTTTCTGTCTCTCTCTCCTCTCCCCCTCTCTTTTCTCTTCTCTCTTGCTCTTTTCCCAACACTTTCTTCTCTCTTTCCCTCCCCTTCCCCCATCTCTCTCTCTCTCTCTCTCTCTCTCTCTCTCTCTCTCTCTCTCTGCCCTCTATCTCTTCTCTTCCTTCCTCTCTATCTCCCTCCATCTCTTCCTTTCACTGTCTCTCTCTCCTCCCCCCTTTCTTTTGTTTTCTGCTCTCTCACTTTTTTCTCAACTCTTTATATTTCCCTCTCTTCTCTCTTTCTCCTCTTTCTTCTTCTCTTTCTTTCTCTTTTCTCTGTCTGTTATTCTCCCCTATTTCATTCTGCCCCCCCTCTCTCTCACTCCCTCCCTTATTTCTCTAGTTCTTTCTCTCTCTCCCCCCATCTTTCTTTTTCTCTCTCCTCTCTCTCTCTCTGTCCCCTATATCTCCCCCTCTCTCCTCTTTCTTCGTCTCTTTCTCTGTATCTCTCTCCTTCTCTTTCTTTTCTCTTTCTTTCAATATCCCTCTCTCCTCCCTCTCTCCCCTATATCTCTCCCCTTCTCTCTCTCCTCTTTCTTCCTCTCTTTTTCTGTATCCCTCTCCTTCTCTTTCAATGTCTCTCTCTCTCCTCTCTTCCTCTTTTTTTCTCTTCTCTCTCACACTTTTCTCAAATCTTTCTCTTCCCTTCTCTTTTCTATTTCCTCTTTTTTGCCCCCCCACCTTTTTTCTCTCTCTCTCTCTTTCTTTCTCTGTCTCCTATCTCTCCCCCTCTATCTCTCCTTTTTCTTCATCTCTATCGCTCCCTCTTTCTTTTACTGTCTCCCCCCCCCCTTTTTCCTTTTCTCTCTCTCTCTCTCTCTTTTTTCAACTCTCTCTCTTTCCCTCTCCTCTCTTCTATCTTTTCTCTCTCTCTCTCTCTTTCAACTTTCTTTCTCTCTCGCTCCTTTCTCTCCCTCTCTTTCTGACCCCTATATCTCTCCCCCTCTCTTTCCTCCTGCCTCCTGTCTTTCTCTGTATCTCTCTCTTTCTCTCTTTCCCTCTCTCCCTCTCTTTTTTCTCTTCCCTCTCACACTTTTCTCTACTCTCTCTATTTCTCTTCTCTTCTCTTCTCTTCTCTTCTCTTCTCTTCTCTTCTCTTCTCTTCTCTTCTCTTCTCTTCTCTTCTCTTCTCTTCTCTTCTCTCTCTCACACTCCCTCTCTTTCTCTCTCTCTCTTCTCTCTCTGTTGCTCTCCCTCCATCCACATATTTGTTTTTGTTTTTTTTACCATCAACTGAATTTTCCCTTAGCTTTAGCCCTACTTGTGGCTGTTTTACTCACACAAATTCCACTCACATTGTTCAATAATAGTAGATTTCATGCTGTTCTCCAGGTCTACAAGGAACGTCTTTTTGGTAAGAAGTATGTCTGGTTTTTGATTGGTTGGTACGCGGACAACTGGTTCAAGACACCAGATCCAGCCATCAACTGTACGGTGGAAGAGATGACTCGGGCTGTTGAGGGTCATGTAACCACAGAGATTGTCATGCTGAACCCAGAAAATACCCGCAGTATCTCCAACATGGTAGGCGATGACTTGTATACTCACCTTCACTTTTTTCCTTTTAGATCTCTATTTTGCTGTTAAGCTTCAACCATACCTGATGTGTATCTCTTTGACTCTCTAATAGACATCTCAAGAGTTCATGGATAAGCTTCAAAAACGTCTTGGTAAAGATCCAGAAGGAGTCGGAGGACTACAAGAAGCACCCCTGGCCTACGATGCCATCTGGGCTCTCGCACTGGCCCTCAATAAGACTTCTTATGAGCTGTCCAAGAGAGGATTGCGTCTTGAAGACTTCAACTATAACAACGATAACATCAGCCGGGAGATCTACAAAGCCATGAATTCCTCTTCCTTCGATGGCGTCTCGGTGAGTCCCCTCCATGCATCATCGGCTTCCTGATTTATTTGGCAGTGTCACTTTTCTATCACCAACTTTCCTCCTCGCTGCTTATCGCTTTTGTTTCATCATGTTTGTTATATCTGACTCATCTCTCGGAGCCAGCACAAGAAAAATGTCCTCATCTTGTGGAACGCATCAGTGTTTCCCATTTTTTTCGGAAATGTTATTAGAGCTCAAGAAAAGGGTTTGCGAGATTATTACAGATTTACTCGTATGATAGCCTCTATAATGGCCCAGCATTACGAAGAACGACGGGAAATCTGCCTTTCGCGATATTGTGTAAATTGTTCAAAGCTGAACTCCAGGCAAACAGCTAAATACACAGATGATAGTTGCCAAAGGATTAGTATTTCTGTCCATTCAGTCCTGGGATTAACATAGCTCCGCCATACAGCATCGTTTTTTTTTCTGGCAGAGGAAGGGACTTGATATTTCTCTGCTTCAGTTTCATTTCACTTACAGGTCCCCTTCCCACTCCCACCCTGTAACTAGACAGTGAAACGAGAAGCAGCACACTGATGAGCTCCGCTGTCTATCACTCTGCTTTCTCCTCTAATGAGCATGTTCCTTGCACTGCAGCACATCTGATTGGCCCCGTGCGCTGTTTCTCCTTCCCCAGTCTGAGCTTTGCAGTCAGTGTCGGGACAAGGTCATGTAGCGCCCAGGACGAACATGGCAAACTGCGCCCACCCCCAAAAATGATGTGTCAGCAAACCCCCCCCCCCCCCCAAAAAAAATTGAGCACTAATCTGCATGCTTACGGCCCTAAGCATAACTCCCCTCTCCTCCCAGTACAAATAAGCCCCCTTGCTGAAATCCCCTCTCCTAGCATAAATCTTTGCTCCCCCGTCAGCACATCTCCCCCCCCCCAAAAAAAACAAAACAAAAACAAAATCACCCTTCCTAGGTCAAATCTTTTACCCCTCAAATTTCCCCTCCGAGTATACATCCTCTCCCCCACATTCCAAATCCCCCCTCCTACAAATTCCCCAAATCCCCTCTCCTACCACAAATCCCCGCCCCCCCCCCATTTTCCCTCCTAGCACAAATACCTCCCCCCCCAAAAAAAAACATATGTCCCCTCCCCCCTCTACCATATAATCTCTTCTATCACAAGCCCCTCAAATTCCCCCTCCAAGCACAAATCCTCTTACCGCCCCCCCCCCCCCCCGAAACACAAATCCTCTCTAAATCACCACCTCTAGCACAGGGTGAGAACAGCCCAGGATGGGGAATAGTCCTGTGCTGTGTGCTGGCAACATGGAATGGTAACCGAGCTCAGCGAGCTAAGAGGAGGAGAGTGCCATCCTGTAGCCACGATGCGCCTGATGTCACTGGTGAGATATGACACAGTTCAGTGTCTTCTAGTCACCAGCTGGGATTCTCTGTACCGTCGCCCCCGGGGATGTCCACTTACCCCCACTTCCCTGACAACTTGGGAAAAGACACACACCTCCGGGAGGTGACCTTCCCACAAAAACCCTGCCAACACTGCGCTGCGTAAACTGTTGGGCGCTATATAAATCCTGAATAATAATAATAATAATAACACGACAAGAGAACCTCAGAAATTGCTAAAACTAATTTCTTAACACCTCCTGAGGGGCCCCTGAGGGCTGCAGGCTCCAGATTTCATGTCACATGGATTAAGTCCCCTCCCCCCCCCCCAAAGCCCCCTGACCACCCTCTCCACCCTGGATGCTTTGCCCGCTGCTGAGCTCCTTTCCCAGTACAGCACTCTATACTTACTGTTCCTCCTCCGCAGGGCTGAAATCACATTCCTTTACAACACAGCCAGTCAGCCACGATCTGCACAGGGTGTATCGGCCTACTGCAATCTACACTGCCGTTCAGACCAGGGGATTTCACAGGTCAGAACGGCAACATAAAAGCCAGATACACCCTGTGAAGGCTGACAGACTGTGTGTAAAGGAATGTGATTTCAGTCCTGTGTATTGTGGGGGTGGGGAGCTGTTTACAGTGCTGGAATGGGAAAGGAGCTCTGCCAAATGAATGACCTGCCAGGGGTCACTGCCCTTTGGTTCTCCAAGGGTGATCCCTGTCCTCCAATGTAAGGAGGAACTCTGAGAACTCTAAACTCTTAAGCCACTTTGAGTATCTTGGCGTGTGGTGGATGCATCTGCACACACGGTGGAAGATTTGCCAATTTGCCCCTAAAACTAATGCGCCAAATTCTGGTTAATTCACAGTAAAAGTAATGTACTTGAAATTTTGCTGGATGAATAGCTATGCAGTTTTTTTTTTTAATGTAAATAGATCCTTAATATAATGTTCTTGGTTTAAAAAGGGAACGTTATAGATCTTTTGGGTTATTGAATAATCAGTAAAAGAGCCGTGCAGACACTCCGAACAAACGACCTAATAGGCAAATATACTGCAGCATTGTCATTAGTTAATTTCTGTCTTTTCATTAATGCTCTGTGTGCTGATTTTATCGTTTTTACCTCCGTGTTCCCATTGTGTTCAAATTGACATAACTGTCAATAACCCGTCCTGATGATGGGGCTACCTTCTTGAACAGAGGACTGATCTTTGTCCTTCAATTCCTTAGGGTCACGTGGTGTTGATGCCAGTGGGTCCCGTATGCCTGGACACTTATCGAGCAGTTACAAGGTAGGTGTTCTGGAGTTCCTGAATATTCTATCCAATGTTTGTAGAAGAATACGATAATTTTATATTAGCGCCATTGACACCTTTAAAGAAGCCCTGCCACATTTGTAAAGGTTAAATGCAGCAAACCCATGCAATCATAGACAGCGTATACTCTTCTCTCCAGTGGCCTGTTTCTTTTACATCTCCTCTGTTCCAGCCCTGCAACTTTGGAAGCCTCTTCAACATTTGACTCTTCCAAGAGTGGCAGCTACCTGTGACCTTCCCCCACCATGCACTGGTTCCTTCCTCCAATTCCTTTGAAAAAAGGAACAAGCATGGCGGGAGACACAAGCAACCCAATACTCCCGGAAGTGTCAAATGCTGAAGAGACTTTCTGAGGCTGCAGAACTGAACAGACTGCCAGAGTGCTGAGTATTTCCTTCTTTTATTGGCCAGGAATTGCTGTATTTAAACTTTTAAGCCCCTTTTACACTGGCTTTCCAATCAGGTCTACCTAACAGTTTTTCAGGTATGTAGGCATGTGTAGTTAGACCTCCCTGCAAGGGTGGTGGTGTTTGGCGGACACCGTGCAGAGAGGGCGAAGGACAAGTGGGGAACTCAGGCTCCTCTGATGTCTCCATTGGGCAGGGGGTCTGGCTACAGGGATCCTTGTTTAGTTCATTGTAAGTGCTTCGGTCTGATGTGTGCAGATTCTGTATCTTTACTTATTACGTTGATACACTTTACCGCATCAACTAGCCTCCGTCTGAGTTCTTTTCCGCTGCAGGCAGTGAACCTGGGCCACACATACAGGTGGACCTGATCAGAAGCTCCATGTAAGCTCTGAGACACCCAGATCTGGGGGAAAAAAAAAAGAAAAGGTCTACCTTCTGTTCCAGTTTTCTTGACCTAAACATGGTGGATTGTACCCATAGATATAATATGGGTCTGGAAAGCACTGGTTTTTAAATGCACTGAGAGAACATGGATGTCACAAAAGTGACATCCATTCCATTCTTCTCCAAATCAGTAGGGGATTCATTCAGGGCCCCCTGCTGAACGTACCAGATGGCCCCAGGTGAAAGGGGCCTTAGAGACCTGACAGAGTTTCATTTCCATTAAATGTACACTACTGTACGCTCAAAATTAAAAATGAAATCTGAGGTGCATTTAGGTAGAATAACCATCATTCTGAAGTGTTTGAACGCATGCATTGCTATACTACACTAGTTTGGTGATCTGAGAACACCTACTTTACATACAGAAGCTCTGTTCCTAAACACACCCCCTGAAGGCTCCTTGCTGTTTCTCACATGTAGAAAGACTAAATTTAATTACATGTAGATGTAACTAAAATGTCTGTACAAAGAAGTTTGAATGTGATCAGTTATACAGTACCAGAAGTTGAGAGAAAAAAGTTACACAATGCAATTTTCAGGAACTACGCTCCCAGTGAACCTGCAAAGAGCTGCAAAAATCATAGACAGACATTGCCTCCCAGCAGCTGATGGTTTTTCCCATGACTGACTTACCATGCCATGCTCTGCTCTGTGTCTCTGTGTGGAGGTGGTCGTCTCAGTATAGGAGCAGGGCTTTGCTTTATCATGTCAGGCTTGCTCCTCTAAAGATTGGTGATCTGATGACTGGTGGAGTAATGACCAAGAAGCAGCAGGAGAGGGGGAGATCCTTACAATGCTGGTCCTCAGGTCCAGCTACCTCTCCAGCAAGGAGAACCATAAGCAGCACAGTAATGACATTACCATATCTTACTTCAAATCTCTTGCATTTATCGGCAGCTGTGCCTTAGCTGATCTCTTACTGCAAATATACACGTGTGAGGCTACAGCACAATTAATATTTATGGATGTTTACTACTCCCAGTGCTCACAGTCCGGCCCACCTAAAGTCTGAAGGACAGTAAACTGGACACTTGTTTGGAAAGTTTGGAGACCCTTGCTCTATACCATAGCAACTATTCACTTTTTAAGTTCAGGTCCATTTTAAGAATTGTATATAAGCCAGGTTGATCCACCAAGAAGGTGTGACCACCACCCCACTGAGAAAGGGGTGACATGTTTAGTGGGAATGTTTGTTTTAAAGTTTGCCTTGTAGGCAAGGACATTGATATCTACAGACTAAACAGGGAAAAAGCCTCCTCTGAAAGGTGAGCCACTGGAGGTTGGTAGACATCCAAGGCTAGTATATTTAGGTAGGTACCTGTCGCCAATGGAGGGACGTGGTCCCTTAGCACCCACGGCAAAAAGGCCAAAAGGTCTCGCCCTTGAGCTATCAACTACTTCAACATCATAAGTTGTAGATCTTGCCTTTTTTATGCCTCCCTCCCGATGAAAAGCCCAATGCAGCACCTTTTCTCCCAACCCCCCACCCTGTATTTTGCACAGGATGACTTGTGCCGCAACTCCTTGTGTGTTTCATCTCTTCAGTTTTATTGCAGGGTAGATTGCTTGACTTTGGGCATTTGCTTTTATCCTTAATGTCAGGCTGTAGAAGACCAGCATGACTTCAATGTCTTCAAAGAAAAGCCTGACACATTCTCCTCAAAATTCACCCCCTCAGATGCTATAAATGCTAAAATGCAACATGACAAGCCTCGTCCACTTTAGACACCCACAAGTAAATTATTGAGTGGTCTGAATGATTCCTTTGTTGATGTATGGAGTAAAGGACTGTTGACAGATTGGTGCCAGCTGTTCAGACCTGGATAAGGAGGGCCGGAATGTTTTAAATGATTTTCTATTCATCTCTGCCGATTAAAGTAAAATATCAGAGAAACCTATCATTCTAGTTTGAAATGGAGCGGTTAGAGCCTCTTTTGGGTCTTTTTTACTTTCTGTGTCTTCATACTCGAGATTCACTATCTCTTTCTGTCCAAGTGACAACAGAATGGGGAATGGAAATCTAAAAAATTCAAATTGTTACCTGATTAGGAGATGAGTGAAAAACTTCCATTGGGACACCTGTTTCAGTAATGACCGTTAGAGGAAGGATTTCCTCCCAGTTTGTCAAGATTTCCTTTTACTTTGTGGACACAGAAAGCAAAAAAATTGATAACTTTAAAGTCCAATTGAACCTTCGGGTTAATAAAACTGAATAAAACTGAGGTGCTTAAACCAAAAGGTGTTTGAAGCCTTTACAGTGTGTTTTTCTTTCTAATGCAGCCACAGCTTGAGTAGAAAAGCCAGTCCCGTGCCAGCATCACCTCAGAGTGGGACCCTTGCCCTCTGTGGGGAAGCAGTAGTCTTCCTGTAGAAGTTGCACACACCCCCTGCTAAGTCGGGGCCAGAGCTCTCCAATCAAAGTGTGGGGAGGTACTGCGTGGTGCAGTGGCAGTAAACACTCAAAGTCCAGTTGCGGGAACAGAATTTGTATTATAGTTTGAAAATCCCTGTCCCTGGTAACCTCTCCCTACCTTATCCATACGTGAACATGAGTACCAAGCCTGGAAGCCTGGATCTTAAATAGGCTCTACATGACCTAAGATGGCCACCAGAGTCACATGGGGCGACAGCATCCAATTGGATAGCTTCCCCAGTGACCCAGGAAACCATAGAGGAACCTTGTTCCTCTTGACTTCTCATCCAACTACAATGATGCTGCAGTTAAGTGCCACCTACAGTGGAGGAAATAGACTACACCTGCCTACAAACTAAACAGGGAACATTAACTTTGCTGATTGTTGAGCTAATGTTTCCTCCATAGGGGGGTGTGTCAGATCATAAAAGAGAGACATAAAAACCCAAAGGACACATTCGATAGCTGCTGGAAGGTGACAGGTTTTTCTACTCAGGGTGTAGCTGCTTTAGAAAGAAAACCAACTAGAAGACATTATGAACCTTTTACTTTGATGCATCTGGAATGTATTAAGCTGATTTAAATTGATGGTGCAAATGGACTTTAAAACTGTCTATTCTAGCCAAACTAGAAAAAGAAAATAAACAGGTTTTGTCCACATTAAACAGATCTCTTCCCATTTATGTCTCTGAAAAACTTGTCTTCCTCTGGTCTGAGCCCTGCTGATTATGACAGGTCCTCATTAAATGTGAACATTTGGTGTCTCTGTACAGACCTGGTTATGTTTCACTCCGGAGAACACCCTGTTCATTTCCTACTTTTACTATAATACATTAGGTCCCTGTAATGTGCAGCAATATAAAATGCAATTACTTGTGGCAACTTTTTAGAAATGCATATAATCGTCTGTTTCTAACTGATGGCAGTACAGTGGAATCGGTCAGTATTGATTGCTGTTCCTTGCACGTCACATCACTGATTTGCTTCTTTAGGAGAAAAAGGAATAACCCCTCAAGAAGTGGTGGGACTTTAAAGGCAACAGAGTAATAAAAACGATTTTATTGATACAAATATACACAAATATACATTAGAAAAAATCTACTGCAATCACATTGAATAAACAATAAGCAATAAAATAAGGAATATACTGATGTGGGAACCGAATGTGTATTCGTGTAGTCTTCCACCTGAGCCATTTGGCTCAGGTGGAAGACTACACGAATGGTATCCCCTTCTTTGATTTGCTTCTTTAGTGCTTTGTTTAATTAGAAATTGTTTCCTTTTGGAAAGGTGGTCTCTACAAGAAGATTGGGTATTACGACAGTACCAAGGACAACCTCTCTTGGTATAACAACGATAAGTGGATCGGTGAGTGTGATATATGGCCATTGGCCACATATATTGTCTTCTGTATCCAACTTTCTCTTATTATCTACCTTCCATGTTCTTGCATGTGTCTTTTCCCAGTAGTGTTGGTCTACCTTGAATGCCTGCACTCCTCCTCCTTCCTTCGTTGATTACTCTAGAGCAGGTTTCTCAACCAGGGTTCCATGGAATGCTAGGGTTCCTCCAGTGGTTGCTAGGGGTATTGAACAATGAGCAATTTCTGCCTCTCAGATAAGTTCCCACTCACACCATTGATCATTTTTGTTATGGTTGGGGGTAATTCTTCCCAATGTCCACAAGTGTAAGGAGCATTCTTACCACTGACCACCACATTAATGTATCATGAGTTGTAAATGTAATTCCCTGAGACTGGAAAGTTAATTCAAGGGTTCCTCTATGTTGAGAAGGTTGAGAAAGGCTGCTTTAGAGAATAAAGTACTAATGTAAAGAATAATGTGCAGGTGTGTAGTAAGGGCAGCTCTCTGTAGAACAGGGGAACCCAACAGAGGTCAATACTCCAGTGATGCAAAAAAAGATGATGAAAAAGTGAGAGGATCAACTTAGTTTATTAGGTGCAGTTGACCTAGCCATTGTACTATGTACTGTCACTTTGTATGTATCTTTTCTCTCACGTTTGTTGCTTCACTTTCACTCACTAAGGATGGTAGGGTGCAGGTCTTCGGACCTGTGATAATGTCTAGGGGGAGGATGTGTAGGTTCCTCCCTCTCCTGCTTGGGGAATGGGGGGGGGGGGTCTTTCTTCAGGAGAGCACCTTACCTAGTACTCGGTGGTTGGCTTTGGCTACCCATGAGAAGTGGCCTTGCCCCACCCGGAGTCTTGCACCGTGGAGTACTGTATGGGGGGGTGGTCAGGTCTTCTCTTTTCTCAGCAGACCATTGACACAACCTGTGCACTTTTTTTTGGTTCACATGATGTTTAGTTTTTGCACACTGTGGGCTCATAATTTTTTTTTTTAAAGTTGATTTTTTTATGCCAAAGTGAAAGTAGCAGGAGTATCCAACTGGTTTTGGGGCTAGACATGTGCGCGCCGGACTTTTTCATTTCGGGTGCATTCCTTGATTGAAGAATTTTCTTTCGTCATATTCGTTATGTTTAAACCGATTCATTTTCGGAGTTCGTTTCATATCTTTGACATTTGTTTTGTATATTCGTTGGTCCGGGTGGATTCGAAACATTTTGAGATTTTTCCAGAAGATTGCTATAGATTGGAAATATTATCGAATCAGACGGATTTGAATCGGAAGGATTTGATATTATCGAATGGTAGTCCAACCCACCAAGAGAAATGGCATGAGCTGATTGGACAATATCGATTGGCTTTATGCGCATTCGAATTAACGAATGGAATGAAATTTGGATCCATTTGCTATCCAAAATCCGAATTATCGAACAAATTTGAAAATTGAATTTATTTCCCCATAGGCCCGAACTACTATCATATGACATCATCCAAATGCAACAAATACATTTGTTCATTTTAACATAACTTTTTTGCAGATTCGTAGACATTCATTACTATGTCCATTCGGAGTTTCACATACATCTGAATCTCCGAAAATGAAATTTTCTACAAAAAAATGCATGGTAACGAAACGAAATGCACATGTCTTTTTGGGGCTCACCATTCTCTCTGCCCTGAGAATTGCAGAATAAAACCCTAGATAGCACACTTGGCCAGGATGAAGTTGTTAAAGAAAAACTCAACTGCATCTGAGCACCACAAGCTGAAAACATTATTTAATTTTATTTTAATATTCAGAGCAAACTTGCCCATCCATCCATGTCTTCTGTGATTTATTATGTTGAAAAGTCACTTTTAAACCCCCCCCCACCTAGCTTTTATAACGTCGGCATTTTAAGTAAGGGCAGATAATTCATGTAGAATTTACTTCCTGGAATCCATCTGCCTTTAGCTCAGGCATGCAGGCAGGAGGGTGTGCTTAGCTGAGAAATCCCCTCCTCCAGAAGAAAGAAAAAAAAATGTCCAGGAAGACTCTTAGGATGTATGACATCATTTTGGGCTAGGACAGAAACCAGAAGGTGACTAAAGAAATGTAAAAAAAAAAAGTTTAAAACAAGTAAATATAATATATTCCTATATATTTGCTAATGATAGGGATTAAAAATAGTTCATGTTGATTGACAAAGTTTAGTTTCACTTCAAAAAGAATCTAGAAATATGTGTAGGAGGACTCATTAGGGTGGTCAGACAGTCTGATCACCAACCTTTCCCTGACCACCATGATTCTTTTTAACTACTTCGTCCCGATCCAACGTGCTACCTAGTCTTTTATTCTGCACCTACAAGCCCCGATGAAGGGGGACAAGCGAGCCCCGAAATGTGTTGTATACTTCTTTGACTCTCATTTTGGTAAATAAAGATCAACAGGACCTATTAAACCTTGTTGGTGCTCTCACTTCTTCACCACTTGACCGATTCTTGAAGCTTCTTACTCGCATCCAGTGTCTACTCCATCCACCCTCCCCAATATAACATTGTATAACCCAATCATTTTTCGATTGTACCCTGACTGCACCTTTCCGGTCTCTTTCCAACATAATTAGGGGGTTCTCCTCCTGCTGACCACACCAAGGTGATCATCACTTTCCGCTACGTCTCTCAGAAGCTCTTCATTTCCGTCTCGGTTCTGGCCGGACTCGGCATACTCTTGGGTTTCGTCTGTCTGTCTTTTAACATCTACAATAGCCACGTGAGGTGAGAAGGATGCATGTACAATGTGTTGTATAAGTTTGGGTGTGGGTGGAAGAGTGGAGGAGGGGAAGGTAAGGGTGAATAGTATATGGGGTATTAAATGTATAAATGTAGTGAAGAACAAATACAGCTTAGATCAGCACAATTACAGCTGTGGTTTCCACCACTTGACTAAAGCATTAGCAACTGAATAGTGGAAACACCTCGGGGACCTCTGAGGGTCTATGATTCATAAGCTCATGTTAGGTTCTTCTTCCTGCCTTGTGTCATGGTTCACTTTACCGACTCACTGACTTACTTCAGATCTTGAATTAAATCTGTGCTTACTACGGGTTCACTTAAAGCACAATTTAAAGTGGTTGTAAACCTGAAATGAAAAATGAACAAAGCAGATCCCTCTATAGTGTGTACTTGCTGCTGACTCCTTTCTCTGCCGTCTGCGTGAGTCACCTCGGACAGTTTATGGCAACAACAAGATTCTGAGAGAGGGTCCATCCCACCTCCAGCACACAGCAGATGATTGACAGCCTCAGCCGTGCATGTTTTCCTTTAAAACAGTGTATAGGGGGGGTGTTCATTCCTTCCACTTAGGTCTCAGATTACACTCAGCTCCCCTGCTCTATGATGTGCAGTGTGTGATGTCAGATCTCTGCTCCCCTGCCTGATGGAGCTCAGAAATGCTGTGCAAATTCTGAATGGTTCTGGAGAAGTGGGGGCTTCAGACAAGCAGGTACAACTTATGTAGGAAGAATTGTTTCATTTCTGTGTATCGTCTCAGGCCAGTCACTTCACTGTGTATATGTGATGGTTTATAATCACTTTAAAGTAGGATATGCATAAAAAAATTATTGACATGTCCCAATATACTGTACAACATAGTTTTTTAATATTGTTTCTTAATATGTGGCTTCTCGGCAGATGGGCCTTGGTGTCGAGAGGCCACATATTTGCATACCAATTTGCAGATACAGCTGTGCCATAGTTGCCAACAGTCCCGATTTTCCCGGGACAATCCCGATTTTGGGACCCTCGTCCCGATTGGAGAGTGTCCCGAATCGGGATTTTCCATAAGGAAAATCGGGAATGTTGGTTTTTTTTTTTTTTTTTTTTTTTTTTTTTTTTTTGGAGCAGCGGGCTCCAGCAAAATGGCGGCCGGCGCTGCCGCTCTAGCTGCCTCTAGTGGAGAGGGGAAGGGGGCTCGATCCGTGCAGCCAATGAAGCGGCTTCTTTGGCTGCACGGCCCCTCCCCTCTCCACTGAAGCGAGCAGAAGACACGGCGCCGGCGCCGTGTCTTCCTGAAAGTTCCCCAGCCCCGTACTGCGCAAGCGCTGCGCCTGCGCAGTACAGGGGGTCCGCCATTGCCGAGGGGAACTTTCTCGGCAGAACACCGGCCGCTCCTCCACTGAGCGGGGGCCGGGCTGCATTGAGGGGGGGAGGCACTAACTGAGGGGGGGGCTGCACTAACTGAGGGGGGGGCTGCAGTGAGGGGGGCTGCACTAACTGAGGGAGGGCTGCAGTGAGTGGGGCTGCAATAACTGAGGGGGGGCTGCAATAACTGAGGGGGGGCTGCACTAACTGAGGGGGGGGCTGCACTGAGGGGAGGCTGCACTGAGGGGGGCTGCACTGAGGGGGGAGGCTGTACTAACTGGGGGGGGCTGCACTGAGGGGAGGCTGTACTAACTGGGGGGGCTGCACTAAGGGGGGGAGGCTGCACTAACTGAGTGGGGCTGCACTGAGGGGGGGCTGCATTAACTGAGGGGGGGGCTGCATTAACTGAGGGGGGGCTTCACTGAGGGGGGGCTGCACTAACTGAGGGGGGGCTGCAGTGGCGGGGGCACCTGATGCAAGGACAGACTCTGGCGGGGGCACCTGATGCAAGGACAGACTCTGCTGGTGGCAGGCGACGTGGCTAGTGACACGCTCAGGGATCCCACTGATTCTGCATTATGGTGAGTTGAATGATTTAATTTTATATTACAATGTAATAATAGAAATAATGCGCTTCAATCATCCTGACACCATAACAACCATGGTGCCGGGATGATTGAAGCGTTAACACCAGGTGTTTGGAGTATCTTTATCTGCTGATTGTTAAACTTTCTAGAATACACATATTTCTATTGTTGTGTAGGACCTGGGGCTGCTGTCCCGTCATTCCTCTCTCCCCCTTTCCCTCTCCCCCTTTCCCTCTCCCCCTTTCCCTCTCCCCCTTTCCCTCTCCCCCTTTCCCTCCCCCATTCATCTCAGACTCTAACCATACCCTCTTGAGCCACGCCCACTTTCTGCGTAAGCCACGCCCACTTTCTGCGTAAGCCACGCCCACTTTCCGCGTAAGCCACGCACACTTTCCGCGTAAGCCACGCCCACTTTCAGCGTAAGCCACGCCCATTTTTCGCGTAAGCCACGCCCATTTTTCGCCAACTATTATTTTTACTAGGCCACGCCTACAAACGAATGCCCCGCCTCCTAATTATTGATTGGCTCCGCCTACAGCAAAAAAAAGTGTCCCACATATTTTTTTTTCAATGTTGGCAACTATGCTGTGCCAAGAGAGCGCGCCCTGCACACTCCCGACACAGTTACCGGCAGCTAATGGAAAGCCAATCACAGCGGTCACATGATCATGAACCCCGCCCTGCCTCCCGGCATCTGAAACCCCTTAAAGGCCCAGGAGGCACTGGCTCCAAGGTGTTCAACCCCAGTTCAGTGATTCTACCAAGTCTGATGTCATCAGTCTGCTGCAGGCAGGAGGAAGCATTACCTCAGTCTCCTCTCCCCCCCAGTAAGCAGACTGTACACTGTAACATTATAGGAAGTCACACATTGGGGGTTGCAGCAAAGGCTGATCTGTGGCAGACATTTGTGAACACAGCCAAGAACCGCAAAGACCCCAAAATGTACATGATTGTGTCATCTCTGAGTGAGTATCTCACACCAGGAAGTAGAGGTGACCCTGGATGATGCCTAAACAAAGATGGTGCCATCCTTCCACAGAGAAGAGTGGATATGCAGTATCTCGCAAAAGTGGGTACACCCCTCACATTTTTGCAAATATTTTATTATATCTTTTCATGTGACAACACTGAAGAACTGACACTTTGCTACAATGTAAAGTAGTGAGTGTACAGCTTGTATAACAGTGTAAATTTGCTGTCCCCTCAAAATAACTCAACACACAGCCATTAATGTCTAAACCGCTGGCAACAAAAGTGAGTACACCCCTGAGTGAAAATGTCCAAATTGGTCCCAATTAGCCATTTTCCCTCCCCGGTGTCATGTGACTCATTAGTGTTACAAGGTCTCAGGTGTGAATGGGGAGCAGGTGCGTTAAATTTGGTGTTATCGCTCTCACTCTCTCATACTGGTCACTGGAAGTTCAACATGGCACCTCATGGCATAGAACTCTCTGAGGATCTGAAAAAAAGAATTGTAGCTCTACATAAAGATAGCCTAGGCTATAAGAAGATTGCCAAGACCCTGAAACTGAGCTGCAGCACGGTGGCCAAGACTGTACAGCAGTTTACCAGGACAGGATCCACTCAGAACAGACCTCGCCATGGTCGACCAAAGAAGTTGAGTGCACGTGCTCAGCGTCATATCCAGAGGTTGTCTTTGGGAAATAGACGGATGAGTGCTGCCAGCATTGCTGCAGAGGTTGAAGAGGTGGGGGGTCAGCCTGTCAGTGCTCAGACCATACGCCGTACACTGCATCAAATTGGTCTGCATGGCTGTCGTCCCAGAAGGAAGACTCTTCTAAAGATGATGCACAAGGAAGCCCACAAACAGTTTGCTGAAGACAAGCAGACTAAGGACATGGATTACTGGAACCATGTCCTGTGGTCTGATGAGACCAAGATAAACTTATTTGGTTCAGATGGTGACAAGTGTGTGTGGAGGCAACCAGGTGAGGAGTACAAAGACAAGCGTGTCCTGCCTACAGTGAAGCATGGTGGTGGGAGTGTCATGGTCTGGGGCTGCATGAGTGCTGCCAGCACTGGGGAGCTACAGATCATTGAGGGAACCATGAATGCCAACATGTACTGTGACATACTGAAGCAGAGCATGATCCCCTCCCTTCAGAGACTGGTTCACAGGGCAGTATTCCAACATGATAACGACCCCAAACACACCTCCAAGATGACCACTGCCTTGCTAAAGAAGCTGAGGGTAAAGGTGATGGATTGGCCAAGCATGTCTCCAGACCTAAACCCTATTGAGCATCTGTGGGACATCCTCATACAGAAGGTGGAGGAGCGCAAGGTCTCTAACACCCACCAGCTCTGTGATGTCTTCATGGAGGAGTAGAAGAGGACTCCAGTGGCAACCCGTGAAGCTCTGGTGAACTCCATGCCCAAGAGGGTTAAGGCAGTGCTGGAAAATAATGGTGGCCACACAAAATATTGACACTTTGGGCCCAATTTGGACATTTTCACTTAGGGGTGTACTCACTTTTGTTGCCAGTGGTTTAGACATTAATGGCTGTGTGTTGAGTTATTTTGAGGGGACAGCAAATTTACACTGTTATACAAGCTGTACACTCACTACTTTACATTGTAGACAAGTGTCATTTCTTCAGTGTTGTCACATGAAAAGATAGAATAAAATATTTACAAAAATGTGAGGGGTGTACTTACTTTTGTGAGATACTGTAAGCATTGTCGGGGGAGTGCTGTGATCTCTGAGTTATTAAACACCTGAAAGTGTTTCACTGACACATTACTTAGCATGCATCTCCCTCAAATGAAAAGATATCTGATGTCAGTTCCACTTTCAATAGCTGTCAGACTGTATTATAGGCACCAGACAGTTTCTGATGTTACCGGGCATGTATTCCCCTATTGTTGCCTTCCACAATTCAGAATTTGGTGTTTGAGTGGTCGATTGGCCGGGTCATGCTGTCATGCAGAGGTAGGGGTGTCTTATAAAAACGCTTTAATTATAATTTTGTTTTAATGTTCTGATCTGAAGAGTAAAAATCCCGGGTTCTCCGGCAGCAGATTGGATGGGGGAGGGGGGGGTGCTGGCACGGTAAGAGTAGAGACCTTATGGTACTTCAGTGAAGCGTGTACTAAAAGATTCTGTATTCTATGCATAATTTATCATTATTTATATACACAAAGGTAACCCTCTTGATTTTTTAATATCAATGCGAATTGAGAACAATAGGATGCTTGTGTTGATGATTGGTAGCCAGAGATGCTGAGTATATTGCAGCTCTTATGCTATTGGCTATCTTCTGCATGACTCGGCTCTGTGCAAAGTGGAGGGTCCTAGAAGGGGGCTGCATGCGGCCCTTTGGTATATGATGTGCGGCCCTCAGACCTCAGCAGTCTGTAGTAGGAACGTTGATTAGAGTAATAGTATTGATCTCTACAAGCCTCATGTAACAACCTCCCAGTTTCCTATTGTCTTCTGCTGCATATCCCCAGCCAACAATGTATCCTGTCCTCACTCTCTGACCCTCATTTTATCCATTAGGTCTGCTGTCTCTGACAGTCCTCTCAAGCATTACATATATTGAACATTAGGTTCGGGCCATTGGTAATGTCAGGGGTCACACTTGAGGCTCCCTATAGCTCATAAGTTAACAACCACTGATTTGCAAAACTGACACTGCCAGAAGTCATGGTGAGATGACGATGTGGGGCTTCGTAAAACTTTTGCTGAATTGCAGTTAGTTAGTTAGTTATGCCCCTGACTCCAATTAGTACGCATACATTTGTGGACAGAAGCTCTGTACACTTTACATATGCAATGTTTGAGCAACGTTTGCATGCGTATATCTAATGACCTTGTTGCTAAGACGCAGGCGGCTTCTTAAGAAAGCACCCTAGCATGCAGCTAGGATGCAGGTAGCTTGTTGGGAAAGCAGTCTAGCATTTTTCCATTGCTAGGGTGCAGGTAGCTTGTTGGGAAAGCAGTCTAGCATTCTTCCATTGCTATTGCGAAGACAGCTTGTCAGGAAAGCAGTCTAGCATCCTTTCATTGCTAGGGGGCAAGCGGCTTGTCAAGAAAGCGGTCTAGTATCCTTTCATTGCTAGGGGGCAGGTTGCATGTCAAGAAAGCAGCATAGCATCCTTCAATTGCTAGGGTGCAGGTAGCTTGCTAAGAAAGCAGTCTAGCATTTTTCCATTGCTAGGGCGCAGGCGGCTTGTCAAGAAATTAGTCTAGCATCCTTTCATTGCTAGGGTGCAGGCGGCTTGTCAAGGAAACATCTTTCCATTGCTAGGGCGAAGGCGGCTTGTCAAGAAAGCATTCTAGCATCCTTCCACTGCTGGGGCGCAGGCAGCTTGTTAAAAAAGCAGTCTATCATCCTTCCATTGCTGGGGTGCAGGCGGCTTATCAAGGAAACATCTTTCCATTGCTAGGATGCAGGCGGCTTGTCAAGGAAGTGGCCCAGCATCCTTCAATTTCTAGGGTGCAGGTAGCTTGCTGGAAAAGCAGTCTAGCATTTTTCCATTGCTAGGGTACAGGCGGCTTGTCAAGGAAGCATTCTAGCATCCTTCCACTGCTGGGGCGCAGGTAGCTTGTTAAAAAAGCAGTCTATCATCCTTCCATTGCTGGGGTGCAGGCGGCTTGTCAAGGAAACATTTTTCCATTGCTAAGGAACAGGCGGCTTGTCAAGGAAGCATCCTCCCACTGCTGGGGCGCAGGCAGCTTGTTAAAAAAGCAGTCTATCAACCTTCCATTGCTAGGGCGCAGGCAGTTTGTCAAGAAAGCAGTCTATCATCCTTCCATTTCTAGGGCGCAGGCGGTTTGTCAAGAAAGCAGTCTAGCATTTTTCCATTGCTAGGGCGCAGGCAGCTTGTTAAGAAAGCAGTCTATCATCCTTCCATTTCTAGGGCGCAGGCGGTTTGTCAAGAAAGCAGTCTAGCATCCTTTCATTGCTAGGGCGCAGGTAGCTTGCTAAAAAAGCAGTCTAGCATCCTTCCATTGCTAGGGCGCAGGTAGCTTGCTAAAAAAGCAGTCTAGCATCCTTCCATTGCTAGGGCGCATGTGGCTTATCAAGAAAGCAGTCTAGCATTCTTCCATTGCTAGAATGCAGGTGGCTTACCAAGAAAGCAGCTTGTCAAGAAAGTGGCCTAGCATCTTGTGTTGCTAGGACTCCGTCAGCTTTTGCTGCCTAATGTCCTCCATTGCTAGCATGCAGGCAGCTGCTCAGAGAAGCCACCTAGTGTCCTCTGTTACCAGGACGCAAGCGTCTTCTGTTGCTAGGACATAGACATCCCTTGCCTTCCAATAGAGTATATTTGCACTGTATGTTTTAGGATTGTAAACATTAGTACAAATGTTAGCACAAATGTTTGCATCGGTACAACATAAAATATGGTCTATATGCTAGACGGCTGATGCAGACTTCTTATTTATATATTTTTTTTTATGGTGTGCAAGTCTATGCTGCTATGTACTTGGGTCCATAGAAAACAATACATCTGTGCACAGATCTGTAAAAAAGAAAAAAAAAAAAAAAAGAAACAACTTACTGCTTTTTTTTTTCATGCAGCAATGTCCATGACCCTTAAGCAGGATAGGCAGGTCTAGGTGAAGTTACAAGATCACTAAACACCGACTCCGTCTTTTTTTTCTTCAGGTACATCCAAAACTCACAGCCTCACCTGAACGATGTTACGGCGGCAGGATGCATACTGGCTCTCGCTGCCGTCTTCCCACTTGGTCTGGATGGGCATCACATAGAGACATGGCACTTCCCCCTGGTGTGCCAGGTGAGCTAATACAGGCCTGCAGAAGACTTTCAGAAAGAAGAGATTTCTATTATTTTGCTCCTTATGCCTCTTCTCTTCTCTTTATGCTCCGCCCTCCTCTCGATCGTTGGTTTGGCCACATCGTCCAGGCTCGCCTCTGGCTTCTGGGACTTGGATTCAGCTTGGCCTACGGCAGTATGTTTACCAAAATCTGGTGGATCCATACGGCGTTCACCAAGAAAGACGACAAGAAGGAGAGGAGGAAGGTAAGCTGGAAAATGTTATTATAATTGTTTGATGGAAATCATGGAATCCCGTTTGTGTTTGGAGGCCCTTCCCGTCTTTCTTTAGTTTTTGGCCTCCAAGGCAATGGATTCAACTGGGAATAGCAATGATCCAAAAAAGAGCAAAAATCATTAGAGGATACAATGCATGGATTGTTTTATACCATTGTCTGGTTTTCTTATGTGTTTGGAGGCACTTGCTGGGCAGACAGATATTCTTCTTTGGTTTTTGACTTGACCTCTGACAATGTATTGACTTGTGAATCACGTTGATGTTTTGGTGGCCTCTTGCATCTACATGCTGTTGTAATTAAACTAGAGATGTGCATGGCGGAAACATTTGTATTGTTTAGTTTTCAGGTTATTCGTATTGTTAGAATGATTCATTTTCGGAATGACTTTTGTATATTGGGATTTGATTTGTGTATTCGTTATTTGCGAATCGAATCAAAATTCGAGTGTCCAAATTCGAATTTTGACATTCAAAATTTGAAATTTGATATTCTAAATTTGAATTTCGGAAGATGGCTCTATTTTATTCTATTTTATTTTTTCTATTTTACTTTATTCTTTACTATTCTATTCTACGCTATTCTTTTATTATTCTATTCTATTATTTTATTCACTATTCTATTCTTTTCCTTTATTTTCTATTCTATTCTATTATTTATATTATATTATATTCCTTTATTTTCTATTATTCCTTTCTATTCTATTCTGTTTTACCCTATTCTATTAAGCAGCCCACGTAGGAATCATCATCTTATTTCGCAATTATTTTTTACTGTATTTATGGCAATATGTTTCCATTTCAAATTCAAATTCATTTTTGAATTTGAAATCATTTTAAAATTCAAATGCATTTTCGAATTCCAATTGAAATAATTTGTTTTGTTATGATTTATTTTGAATTTGTTGAAATTCTTTACTATTGTGTTTTGGAAATTTGGATACGGACTGGACTGGACAGTCATATGGACCGTGAAAGGATTTTATTTTGATCCTGTATGATTTTTCACATCGTTTTTGGACTTTTTATTAAGTTTTTTATCCTCTATTCTATTCTTTTCCTTTATTTTCTATTCTATTCTATTATTTATATTCTATTCTATTCCTTTATTTTCTGTTCTATTCCTTTCTATTCTATTTTGTTTTATTCTATTCTATTAAGCAGCCCAAGTAGGAATCTTCATTTTATTTCACGTTTATTCTTTACTGTATTTATGGCAATATGTTTCCATTTCAAATTCAAACTCATTTTTGAATTTGAAATCATTTTCAAATTCAAATGCATTTTCAAATTCCAATTCGAATAATTTGTTTTGTTATGATTTATTTTGGATTTGTTGAAATTCTTTACTATTGTGATTCAGAAATTCGGATACGGACTGAACAGTCATATGGACTGTGAAAAGATTTTATTTTGATCCTGTATGATTTTTCACATCCTTTTGGACTTTTTCTTAAGTTTTTTATAATTCTTCACATTCTATTAACACATGGACTGAAAAAGTTCCTTATATATTTCTACTGTATAATGTTTTCACTTTATTTGAGGATTGTTTACACAAGTTTAATTCATTTAGGATATGATTTACAGTAGCGCTGCTTTTTTGCTGAATTTACATGTTTTGCAATTTGAAATTTGGATATCTGAATAAATAAATTCAGATAAATTCTGAATCTCGAGGTAATGAAAATGTTGTCCGAATTTTGATTCCGTCTTTCTGGTGGCCCATGTCACTTACCTTCCCTCCGACCCAGCGCTATAACCTCCATCTGTCACTGCGGCATTCCCAAATGCCTGTATCCCCCACTGAAGACTGTGGTTCCATCCTCAAACCCCTACAATACTACAGGACACAGCAGAGAGGAAAGGGTTTTACGATGGAGCCATAGTGCTGGTTGTGGGATGCAGGTATCTGACCTCCTCAAAGGTGTGAAAGTGTTAAATGACAAAGAGACTGTTGGAGCTCCGGAATGGAGGGAAGTTAAAAGACATGGCCATCAGAGAATTAAGTATAAGAGGGATTCTATTGCAAGGGAGTGCCGTTTTCCTTTGCCAAAGTAAAAGATCCATAAGCAAACTCATGTGCAAGAAGTGAGATGAAGAGCAACCTCAGCCCGGACTCCAGCCAGGCCACACCTCCAATGCATTTCGCTCCGCCCCTTGGAGCTTAATTATTGGGTCTAGTTGGACTTTACCTCTTTACCTGAACAGCACCTAATTTTGTCTTTTTATGCCATTTTCCTTTGTTTAACCGCTTCCACCCTGCCCACTGTACATAAACATCGGGGTGGGAGCTTTGCCGTTCTGGCGCGATCCTGTGATGGCTGTGATCACAGGACACAGCCAAGGACAGATCGGGATATGGGCGCTGTGATTGGCCCTCCCGATCACGTGATGACAGTGTCCAATCACAGCCTTCACAGTGTAAACAGAGACACGTGTCTCTGTGACAGTTCTCCCCGCTGAGCTCAGTACGGAGGGGGGGGGGGGGAGCTGCTTTTACACAGAGAGCTGTCATAGATCACACAGACTGCAGCCATCCCCACACAGTACACCAAGCACCACTGTCCCATGAACATCTGTACCAGTGCACAAAACATCTATGACAGTGCCCCATCAACATCTGTACCAGTGCACAAAACATCTCTCACAGTGCCCCATCACATCTGTACCAGTTTTTCAAAGCATCTGTCACAGTGCCCCATCACATCTGTCACAGTGCCCCATCACATCTGTACCAGTGCACAGTGTCCCATCAACATCTGTACCAGTGCACAAAACATCTCTCACAGTGCCCCATCACATCTGTACCAGTTTTTCAAAGCATCTGTCACAGTGCCCCATCACATCTGTCACAGTGCCCCATCACATCTGTACCAGTGCACAGTGTCCCATCAACATCTGTACCAGTGTACAAAACATCTGTCACAATGTCCCATCAAATCTATACCAGTGCACAAAACATCTGTCACAGTGCCCCATCAACATCTGTCACAGTGCCCCATCACATCTGTACCAGTTTTTCAAAACATCTGTCACAGTGCCCCATCACATCTGTACCAGTTTTTCAAAACATCTGTCACAGTGCCCCATCACATCTGTACCAGTTTTTCAAAACATCTGTCACAGTGCCCCATCACATCTGTACCAGTTTTTCAAAACATCTGTCGCAGTGCCCCATCATATCTGTACCAGTGTACAAAACATCTGTCACAGTGCCCCATCAAATCTATACCAGTGCACAAAACATCTGTCACAGTGCCCCATCACATCTGTACCATTGCACAAAACATCTGTCACAGTGCCCCATCACATCTGTACCAGTGCACAGTGTCCCATCATATCTGTACTAGTGTACAAAACATCTGTCACAGTGCCCCATCAAATCTATACCAGTGCACAAAACATCTGTCACAGTGCCCCATCAACATCTGTCACAGTGCCCCATCACATCTGTACCAGTTTTTCAAAACATCTGTCACAGTGCCCCATCACATCTGTACCAGTTTTTCAAAACATCTGTCACAGTGCCCCATCACATCTGTACCAGTTTTTCAAAACATCTGTCACAGTGCCCCATCACATCTGTACCAGTTTTTCAAAACATCTGTCGCAGTGCCCCATCATATCTGTACCAGTGTACAAAACATCTGTCACAGTGCCCCATCAAATCTATACCAGTGCACAAAACATCTGTCACAGTGCCCCATCACATCTGTACCATTGCACAAAACATCTGTCACAGTGTCCCATCAACATCTGTACCAGTGTACAAAACATCTGTCACAGTGCCCCATCACATCTGTCACAGTGCCCCATCAACATCTGTCACAGTGCCCCATCACATCTGTACAAGTGCACAAAACATCTGCAATAGTGTAATAGTGTTCCTTTGTGACATAAACATCTGTTGGTGTCTGCCGGTGGACGATCAACATCTGTTATAGTGTACAAGTGCACAAAAACATCTGTCAGTGTACCAGTGTCCCACCAATAAAAATTTGCAAAACCCACCGTTTTATTCTCTAGGGCCTCTGCTACAAAAATATATAATGTTTGGGGGGTTCTAAGTAATTTTCTAGTGGAAATACAGATTTTTACCTGTAAACAAAAAGTATCGGAAGAAGGCCTGGTCTTAAAGTAGATAATGCCTGAAGTACTCCTTGGATGTTGGGCCTCTCTATGTGGCCAGGCTGTGAAAAAGTCTCACACATGTGGTATCGCCATATTCAGGAGGAGTAGCAGAATGTGTTTTGGGGTATAGTTGCAAGTATGCATATGCCGTGTGTGAAAAATAACTTTTTAATATGACAAGTTTGTTAAAAAATGAAAAATAATTTCTTAATTTTCCAAAGAATTGTGGGAAAAAATTACAACTTAAAAAAAACTTGCCATGCCTGTTAGTGCCGGTTCACACTTGTGCGATGTTCTATGCGATGCGGAACCGACACTGGAATCGCGCTGGTTCCCGCATAAATATGTTGGACTGTCTACTTTCCAAAAAGAGGTCACTTGGGGAATATATGTTCTGTCCTGACTTGTTAGACTCAGTTTACACTGCAGCGATGCAGGAACCCTGCGAATCCAGTACAGGGTCCCGCATCGCAAGTCTCCCGCAGGCAGTTCACACTGGCCTATGTAAACCGCTGGGAGTGTCAAAACAAACTTAATGACACCCCCAGATCAGTTCGCATATCGTATGACAAACTGGCAATTCGTTCAGGAATCGGATCGCATGGGTGTGAACACCCAATGTAAACCGATTCTGGTGTGTACCAAAAAAAGGGTCCAGTATGAGTTTGGTTCATATGTGATGTGAATCACATGCGATGTCTGAAATCGCAGCGGTGGGAACTGGCCCTTTGTGTCACAGGGAATGAGATAGGCCATCAGTACATCAGTTGTGATCAATTTTCAATGATGGTACCATAGCTTGTAAACTCTATAACTTTCACAAAGACCAAATATTATAAACTGATTTGGGTTATTTTTACCAAAGAAATGTAGCGGTATAAATGTTGGTCAAAATTTATGAAGAAAAATTACTAATTTGCAAAATGTTATAACAGAAACTAAGAAAAATGCATTTTAAAAAAAATACAATTATGTATTTTTAGAAAAAAAACAGTGGTGATTAACCACTTGATGCCCGCCATATAACAAAATGATGTCGGCAAAGTTGTTGCGATATCCTGACTGGACGTCATATGGTGTCTTTCAGGATATCAAGACTGAAAGAGTGCAGGGTTCTGGGATGAGCTATGTACAGGGTGCAGGGTTCTGGGATGATCTATGTACAGGGTGCAGGGTTCTGAGATGAGCTATGTACAGAGTGCAGGGTTCTGGGATGAGCTATGTACAGGGTGCAGGGTTCTGGGATGAGCTATGTACAGTGTGCAAGGTTCTGGGATGAGCTATGTACAGAGTGCAGAGTTCTGGGATGAGATATGTACAAAGTGCAGCGTTCTGGGATGAGCTATGTACAGGGTGCAGGGTTCTGGGATGAGCTATGTACAGAGTGCAGGGTTCTGGGATGAGCTATGTACAAAGTGCAGCGTTCTGGGATGAGCTATGTACAGGGTGCAGGGTTCTGGGATGAGCTATGTACAGAGTGCAGGGTTCTGGGATGAGCTATGTACAGAGTGCATGGTTCTGGGATGAGCTATGTACAGGGTGCAGGCTTCTGGGATGAGCTATGTACAGAGTGCAGGGTTCTGGGATGAGCTATATACAGAGTGCAGGGTTCTGGAATAAGCTGTGTACAGAGTGCAGGCACTGGATTCAGGTTTTTGGTAGGTGAGGCAAATTATCACTGGATACACTATCACTTGGGTAAAGAGTCTAAAAGGGGGGCTGAAACAAGTTTCCATGACTCTAAAATCTATTAACAAAAATGCCTCGTTCATAAGGGGTCGATCAATGCGTACCCTGTGTGAGGGCCGTGTGCAGAGATGCACAGGTGTTTCATGCATTCCTATTGATGTCAATTGGGATGCAGTGGCTACATGAAAACGCTCCAAAATGAGTTGGGTATTTTGTACTTTTCTTGCTGTGAACCAATGGGTGTATCAATGCGTACCCAACACGAGGGCCATGTTTACCCCCATTTGGATGCGCAAGTGTTCTGTGTATCCCCATACAGGCAGTCCAATTAATGTCAGTTGGGATGCAGTGGCTGCATGGACACAGCAGCTGCCACCAATATGACATCTATCCAATGCGTTTTAGGGCATTTTCACGCAGCCACTGCATCCCAACTGACATCAATAGGTCTGCTTGCAAGGGGATACACCTGTACAACCCCCATGCCGGGAAAAATAGCCCTCAGACAGGGTATGGTTTGATATGTCCCAGGTGAACGAGGCCTGAAATTGGTTCACAGCAAAAGAAATACAAAATATCTAACGAGTTTTGGGGCTCTGATTTAAAATGCTGGGACTCTAAACAGGGCATAGTAAGCAGGTATAACTTTTAATGGTGTGCAAGTTATAGAACACCCTGCGTGGCATGAAGATGCATCTTCCTGTAGACCAATTTTATTATTATTTGGTTTTTGATTTTTTGGATACCGTATATACTCGAGTATAAGTCAAGTTTTCAGCACATTTTTTTGTGCTGAAAATGCCCCCCTCGACTTATACTTGAGTCAAGCACTTTTCTGCAGCAAAAAATTTCATTTTCCGAACCGATTTTGGGGCCCCGTATCTCAGGGCCACTTGGTGCTAGGAACCCCAAATTTGGTGAGATACGGGGCCCTGAGATACAGGATACGGGGCCCCAAAGTCGGTCAACTGTGTCCATCTGCAGCAATGTCATTTCGGGACCCTTTGGGTTCAGAGACCCCAAATTTTGGCTGCAGCTAGGGGGCATCTAGGAACCCTTAACTACCGAGTTTGAAGTTCGGGGGACCTATGGCTGCAAATGGGCACAGTGAGGCTGCAAATGGGCATTGTTGACCCTCTTTTCCACTTACAGTAGCTGCGCATTTCTCACCCTCGTCTTATACTCGGGTCAATAAGTTTTCCCAGTTTTTTGTGGTAAATTAGGGCCTCGACTTATACTCGGATCGACTTATACTCGAGTATATACAGTATTTGCTTATTAGGCTGTGTACAAAATTACAGCTTGGAAGTTTTAACCCATCACATATTCAAAATTAAAAAAAAAAAAGTGGTTGTGAACCCTCACATACAGGAAGAAGGCAGCAGACAGAAATGACACTTAGTGCTTTGGATTGAGACAAGTACACACTATAGAGTAGGGGTCTCCAAACTTTCTAAACAAAGGGACGGTTTTCTGTCCTTTAGACTTTAGGGGGGCTGAACTGTGACCATCAGGAGTACAAAATGTCCCACCGTCAGTGGGAGTAAACAATCCCCCATCATTGGTGTCAGTGGGAGGCATTGTGCTCCATCATTGGGCCCCATTGTTGGTGTCAGTGGGAGGCATTGTGCTCCATCATTGGGCCCCATTGTTGGTGTCATTGGGAGGCATTGTGCCCCATTTTTGGGCCCCATTGTTGGTGTCATTGGGAGGAATTCTGCCCTATCATTGGGCCCCATTGTTGGTGTCATTGGGAGGAATTGTGCCCCATCATTGGGCCCCATTGTTGGTGTCATTGGGAGGAATTCTGCCCTATCATTGGGCCCCATTGTTGGTGTCATTGGGAGGCATTGTGCCCCATTATTGGGCCCCATTGTTGGTGTCATTGGGAGGAATTCTGCCCTATCATTGGGCCCCATGGTTGGTGTCATTGGGAGGAATTGTGCTCCATCATTGGGCCCCATTGTTGGTGTCATTGGGAGGCATTGTGCCCCATCATTGGGCCCCATTGTTGGTGTCATTATGAGGAATTGTGCTCCATCATTGGGCCCCATTGTTGGTGTCAGTGAATAAAAGAGCACCCCAAGGGCCAGATAAAAGCAAGCAAAGGGCGCATCTGGCTCCCGGGCTGCAGTATGGAGACCACTGCTATAGATGGATATGCTTTGTTCATATTTCATGTCTGAGGTTTACAACCACATTATCCACTTCTCGCCCGGGCTGTAGCAGAATGACGCCCGGGCAGTGGTTCTGTTATCCTGACTGGACATCATATGAGCTCCCAACTGTCCCTGATTTTGAGGGACTGTCCCTGATTTGGAGCAATGTCCCTCTGTCCCTCATTCCTCCTCATTTGTCCCTCATTTTGGTCTGATCTATATAGTTGTATATAAAATGCACTTTTTATCTTTCAAAAAAGTGTTTCCCAGTAATAAACCTTTCATCTGATTTCTAAATTGCTGCAATTGTAAATTTCACAAGCCAATATAAAAGTTAAATGGGTTAAACTAATCATTTTTTTTATATACAATTCTCCATTAAGGAGACATGTCAAGGGGTGTGTCCTATGCCTACATACTTTAGCTAATAGTTGTCCCTCGTTCCCATCTCAAGTTGGGAGGTATGGGATAACATGCCAGCACACGCCCACAGGGGTTCGCAACGCGGCGATCGGCGGTGCTGTGTGTCACTCTGACACACTGCATCTTCAATTGTTGTATGGAGCCTTTGCTCATCATCGCATGAACCAGGAAGTGCCGGTAAACGACTTTCCTCGGTTCAAGCTGCCAGGGAAAGCCAATCGGCGGCTCGCCCTGTCAGAGGGGGGGGTCTGTGCTGATAATCAGCACATTGATTATCAGCACAGCCACCATGAAAGGTGCCCATCATCTGCCAGTCTGTGCCCCATCAGTAATGCCTGTCAGTGCCCATAAATGTGCCAATCAGTGCCCCATCAGTAATACCTGTCAGTGCCCTTCAGATGCCAGTCAGTAATGACTGTCAGTAGCTCCTCATCAGTGCCCATCAGTGTAGCCTATCGGTGCCCATCAATTCTACTTATCAGTGCCTCCTCATCAGTGCCCATCAGTGCTGCATATCACTGCCCATCAATTCTACATATCAGTGCCTCCTCATCAGTGCCCATCAGTGCCACCTTATCAGTGCCCATTAGTGCCTCCTCATCAGTGCCCATTAGTGCCACCCATCAGTGCCACCTATCAGTGCCCATCAGTGCTGCATATCAGTGCCCATCAGTGCTGCATATCAGTGTAGCCTATCAGTGCCCATAAATTCTACATATCAGTGCCACCTCATCAGTGCCCATCAGTGCCGCCTCATCAGTGCTGCATATCAGTGCCCATAAATTCTACATATCAGTGCCCATCAGTGCTGCCTCATCAGTGCCGATCAGTGCCGCCTCATCAGTGCCCATTAGTTCAGCCTCATCAGTGCCCATCAGTGCCGCCTCATCAGTGCTGCATATCAGTGCCCATCAATTCTACATATCAGTGCCCATCAGTGCTGCCTCATCAGTGCCCATTAGTTCAGCCTCATCAATGCCCATCAGTGAAGGAGAAAACAAAATTTTATAACAGAAATGTTCAGTGTTTTTTAGTTTGTTTAGCAAAAAATAAAAACCGCAGAGGTGATAAAATACCACCAAAAGAAAGCTCTAGTTGTTCTAGTTGTGGGAAGAAAATGATAAAAATTTAGTTTGTGTACAGTGTTGTATGACTGAGTAATTGTCATTCAAAGTGCGACAGCGCTGAAAGCTGAACATTGTCCTGGGCAGGAAGGGGGGGGGGGTGCCCGGTATTGAAGTGGTTAAAGTAAATTTGTTATAATAGTAATATAGGGAATGTCGTTGGCAAGTTTTGCCAGACTTTATTCAGTCACCAACCAGTACTCGGGTCAGGACTTTTCCCTTTTACTGCCCACATACTTGTATCTGCTCAATGACTCCCTATATCAATGAGGCCAGAAGATAAGAATATCAGCCTGTGAACACATGTGAATACATACATGACAAGGGCAGCTCATGTCTTTTTTAGAATGACAGGTCCCCTTTACGGATCCTTCACTTGCTTATTCCAGCATTGAAGCTCTTTTTGGACAGCGTGTACTGTGTTATTTGTCTCTTGAATGCTTATTACTTGTTTTTTATGCTTATTACTGGTGGCAGTCAGTGTTAGCTTTGTTATGTAGATGTGCCCAGTAGGCAGTGATGTTTTATTTATGCCCTTGGATGAGGACGCAGTGTGTGTTTTATTCTAAATTGGAGGCGTATTTGAATGATCATGATGCTTAAAGGGAACTTGTGAGGAGGGTAATGAAGGATCTACAATTGCTAAATTGGTTTTAAAGCCCAACTGAATTTTTTAGTTAAAGGGGTTGTAAAGGTTCGTGTTTTTTTTCACCTTAATGCATCCTATGCCCTGGAACTTGACCCGTACGGGGACGCGCTGTCTCTCTGCCCGGGGTTCTCGGCTCTTGATTGGATAGATTAATAGCAGCACAGCCATTGGCTCCCTCTGCTGTCAATCAAATCCAATGACGCTGACGCCGGGGGGGGGGGGCGGGGCCGAGTCATACATTCGGTGGCTATGGACGCTGAATGCTGGATTCAGGAGCGCGCCCGCAAGGTAAACCCCTTGGGAGAGCGTTTCTCCTACGGGGGTTATCTTATGTGAGGAGGAGCCGTGAGAGAGCCGCCGGGGGACCCCAGAAGAGGATGATCGGGGCCACTCTGAGCAACATGAGCTGCACAGTGTGATATGTTTGTTATTTAAAAAAAAAAAAACCCAATGCCGCGTACACACGAGCGGACTTTTCGACAGCAAAGGTCCGACGGAACGAATACGCCGGAAAATTCGATCGTGTGTGGGCTTCATCGGACCTTTGCTGTCAAAAAATCAGATGGACTTTAGAGATAGAACATGTTTCAAATCTTGAGTCCGTTCGTCTGTATGCTAGTCCGACGGACAAAAAGGACGTTAGGGCAGCTATTGGCTACTGGCTATCACCTTCCTTATTCTAGTCCCTTTGTACGTCATCACATTCGAATCCGTCGGACTTCGGTGTGATCGTGTGTAGGCAAGTCCGTTGCGTCGGAACTCCGTCAAAAGTCCATCAAAAAGTCCTTCGGAGTTCAGTCCGTCGAAAGTCCGCTCGTGTGTACACGGCATTAGGCCCCTTTCACACTGAGGCGTTTCTAAACTGCCAGTAAAACACTGAGCGCTTTTGAAGAGTTTTTCAGGTGCTTTTGAAGAGCTTTCCATTCATTTCAATGGAGAAGGGTGTTTTTTCACCGCCCTGCCAGCGCACTGCCCCAGTGTGAAAGCATTCATTGATTTTAATGGAAATAGGTTTTCGTGAGCTTTTCGGACGCTTTTTGTAGGGTGAAAGCACCTGAAAAGCGTCTCAGTGTGAAAGGGGTCTAACAATAACTTTAAGACCCCTTTCACACTGGGGCGCTTTTCAGGCGCTACAGCGCTAAAAAATAGCGCGTGCAAATGGCCCTGAAAAAGTCGCTGCTGTCTCTCCAATGTGAAAGCCCCGAGGGCTTTCACACTGGGGCGTTGCGCTGGCAGGACGCTGAAAAAAGTCCTGCAAGCAGCATCTTTGGAGCGGTGAAGGAGCGGTGTATACACCGCTCCTTCACCGCTCCTGCCCATTGAAATCAATGGGGCAGTGCGGCTATACTGCTTGCATAGCGCTGCTGCGCTTTGCGGGCAGTTTTAACCCTTTTTCCGTCACTAGCGGGGGTTAAAAACGTCCGAATAGTGCTGCTAAGACGACGGTAAAGTAGCGCTAAATATAGCTGCCCCAGCCCCAGTGCGAAAGGGGCCTAAAATTGGCTACATACGTTCCAGATGCCTCAAAAGCTGTGCAAAGTCTAATGCTGTGTACACACGAGCGGACTTTACGGCAGACTTTGCCCGGCGGACAGAATTTCGTCGGACAATTCGATCGTGTGTGGGCTCCAGCGGACTTTGTTTTCTCAAAAGTCGGACAGACTTAGATTTGAAACATGTTTTAAATCTTTCCGTGGAACTCGAGTCCGGTCGAAAAGTCCGCTCGTCTGTATGCTAGTCCGACGGACAAAAAGCCACGCTAGGGCAGCTATTGGCTACTGGCTATGAACTTCCTTGTTTTAGTCCGGTGTACGTCATCACGTACGAATTCGACAGACTTTGGTGGATTGTGTGTAGGCAAGTCCGTTCATTCGGAAAGTCCGTCATAAAGTCAGTTGAAAAGTCCGCCGGGCAAAGTCTGCCGTAAAGTCCGCTCGTGTGTACGCGGCATTAGGCTACTTTCACACTGAGGCGCTATAGTGCTAAAAATAGCGCCTGCAAACCGCCCTGAAAGAGCTGCTCAATTCACTCCAATATGAAAGCCCCCGAGGGCTTTCACACTGGAGTGATGCGCTTGCAGGGCGGTCAAAAAAGTCCTGCAAGCCGCATCTTTGCAGCGCTATAGGAGCGGTGTATTCACCGCTCCTAAAGGGCCCCTTACCATTGAAAACAATGGGGCAGTGCCGCAAACCCGCCGGCAAAGTGCCGATACAGTGGCGCTTTGCAGGCGGTTTTAACCCTTTTTCGCCCGCTAGTGCCGCTAAAATGACGGTAAAGCACTTTACCGCCGGCGTCCGCCCGCCCCAGTGTGAAAGTAGCCTTAGACCCCTTTCACTAGCTCACGAAAAACTATTTCAATTAAAATCAATGAATGCTTTCACACTGGGGCAGTTGGCTGGCAGGGCAGTAAAAAAAACACCCCTCTCCATTGAAATGAATGGAAAGCTCTTCAAAAGCGCCTGAAAAGCTCTTCAAAAGCGCTTAGGCTACTTTCACAGTGGGTCGCTTTACAGGCGCTACAGTGCTAAAAATAGCACCTGCATAGCGCCTGTAAAGAGCCTCTCCTGTCCTGCCTTGGGCTTTCACACTGGAGCGTTGCACTTGCAGGACGGTAAAAAAAGTCCTGCAAGCAGCATCTTTGCAGCGCCGGCAAAGCACCGATGCAGTGGCGCTTTGCGGGTGGTTTTAACCCTTTTTCGGACGCTAGCGGCGGCTAAAACTGCCCCGCTAGCGGACGAATAGCGCAGCTAAAACGACGGTAAATCTTAGCTAAAAATAGCGCCGCTTTGCCACCGACACCCGCCCGCCCCAGTGTTTTACCAGTTTATAAGCGCCTCAGTGTGAAAGGGGCCTTACAGTTGGTTTTCTTTTAAAAGCAGCCATAGCGTAGAAAAGCCGGTCCCCTGCCAGCAGAGTGGGACCCCTGTTCTCTTTTTGGAAGTAGTGGTCTCTCTGCAGAGTCTTGACACACCTTCTACTGAGTCAATCCTCATGCTCCCTGCTGATTGGAGAGCTCTGGAAGCCACAAAGTACAGTTTATAACAATGGGCTCCATTCACTAAACCGGATCGCATGCGGTATGTAGGTGTCCAGACACATTTTTCCTAAATACCGCATGCGATGCTGATACTGTCGATTCACTATACTGTGGTATGTGCTATTCTGTGGTATTTACAGCAAAATGCTGAAAACACTCGGTAAATACGGGCGATAACCACTTGCCGACCAGTCGCCGTCGTTATACGGTCGGCACGTTCCCGCGAATCGGCGTAGGTGTACATCGGCTCCTTTTAAGGAGCTGTAGCAGGCGCTCCCGCTGTACGGTCGGGGGACCCGGCCTGGCCGGCGGGAACGAGAGCCAGAACGGGGACCTGTCATTGTAAACAGACAGATCCCCGTTCTGACAGGGGAGTTAGAGAAAGATCTGCTGTTCGTAGTGATCAGGAACAGCGATCTCACTCCGACTCCAGTCAGCCCATCCCCCGTACAGTTAGAAACACCTCCCTAGGGAACACACTTAACCCCTTGATCGCCCCCTAGTGTTTACCCCTTCCCTGCCAGTGACATTTATACAGTAGGCAGTGGCTATTTTTAGCTCTGATCGCTGTATAAATGTGAATGGTCCCAAAAAAGTGTCAAAAGGGTCTGATCTGTCCGCCACAATGTCGCAGTCCCGCTAAAAATCACAGATCGCTGCCATTACTAGTAAAACAGAAATAAATAATAAAAATGCCATAAATCTTTCCTCTATTTTGTAGACGCTATAACTTTTGTGCAAACCAATCAATATACGCTTATTTTTTTTTTTTGCCAAAAACATGTCGAAGAATACATATTGGCCTAAACTGAGGAAGAAATTTGTTTTTTTTGGAAGATATTTTTTATAGCAAAAAGTATTATATATATATATTTTATTTATTTTTTTTTTTTTTAATTGTTGGTCTTTTTTTTGGTTTATAGCGCAAAAAATAAAAACCGCAGAGGTGATCAAATACCACTAAAAGAAAGCTCTATTTGTGGGGAAAAAGGGACATCAATTTTGTTTGGGTACAACGCTGCACGACCGCGCAATTGTCAGTTATAGCGACGCAGTGCCGCATAGCAAAAAATGGCCTGGTCAGATTTTCTGCAGATTTTTGTCTTCAGATTTACCAAAACCGTATAATATGACAAACCTTAAGAGTTTCAATTTGTATGCAATCAGGCAGGCCCTTGCACTACGTGGTTTTGGTAAATCTGAAGACAAAAATCTGCAGAAAATCTAATAGTGTGTATGGGGTCTAAGGGTGAAAATCTTCCGGTCTGTAAGTGGTTAAATTCAATTCACATAAGGAAATACAGTAAATAATTAAATGCATGCAGTAATTAAGTAGTTATCAAGGAATGCCGTATTTAAGGAAGGTGTACTGGTTGTCAAGGAGCGGGCGGCCACCGACATGGCCGGGTATGGTTTAGGAGGGCGCTTGCTCACCCCCCCTTTTCCTGAGCTGCCAGGCTGCATCCTCAGATAAGGGTCTGGTATGGATTTTGGCGGGACCCCACTCCATTTTTTTTTTTACATTGTGACGAAGGCTCATATGGACTGGGGGGAAGATCCCAAGCCATTTTTTTTTCTTAATTTTTCAATGCTGGCATTTCTTTTTACATTCAGCTATCGGGGGGGGGGGGACCCCGCTGGCAACTTGATGACTCAACAGCTGTTAAGGACAGGGCTGCTGCCCACTCCTTAACAACCAGGTTGTTTACTGGTTGTTAAGGATGCCAGTGGCCGCCCACTCCTTAACAACCAGCTATTTACAATGTTTGTTAAGGTAAATTACCGCAGGTTTTCACTACCAATATACCAGGTGACTTCATAGAATAGCGCATGTGGTATTTTAGTAGCAATTTTTTAGTGTACTCCTCTCCCTTATCATCCCCCTGTGATCAGTACTCCTCTCTTTAACATCCCCGTGTGATCAGTAAGGATGGGCGAACGGTTCGGCCCAAGCCTAGGTTCGGGCCGAACTTTGGTTGTTCGGATGTTCTGCAAACACCAAACAATATGCAGTGTTCAGGGCAAATTCGAAAGCTATGGGGCGGTCTATGGGACTCTAACATGAAAAATCAAAAGTGTTCATTTTAAAGGCTTATATGCAAGTTATTGTCATAAAAAGTGTTTGGGGACCTGGGTTCTGCCCCAGGGGACATGTATCAATGAAAATATTTTTTTTTTTAAACGGACGTTTTTTCGGGAGCAGTGATTTTATTTTTTCACTTTAAGCGTTAAAAATAATGAAATATTCCTTTAAATATTATGCTTGGGGGGTGTCTATAGTATGCCTTTAAAGGGGCTCATTTTCCCCGTGTTTAGAAGAGTACCACAGCAAAATGACATTTCTAAAGGAAAAATTGTCATTTAAAACTGATCACGGCTGTAATGAATTGTCGGGTCTCGGCAATATGGATAAAACTAATTGAAAAAAAGAGCATGGGTTCCCCCCCAGTCGATTACCAGGCCCTTTGGGTCTGGTATGAATATTAAGCGGAACCCTGAACCAAAGTTTTTTTTAAAATTGCGTGGGGGTCCCCCTAAAATCTTTACCAGGCCCTTCAGGTCTGATATGGAAATTAAGGGGAACCCTGCACCAAATTAAAAAAAAAATGGCGTAGGGTCCCCCACAAAATCCATACCAGACGCTTCAGGTCTGGTATTGCTTTTAAGGGGAACCCTGCACCAAAATAAAAAAAATGGCGTAGGGGTCCCCCAAAATCCATACCAGACTCTTATCCAAGCACGCAACCTGGCAGGCTGCAGGAAAAGGGGGGAGGACGAGAGAGCACCCCCCCTGAACCGTATTAGGCCACATGCCCTCAAAATGGGGAGGGTGCTTTGGGGTAGCCCCCTAAAGCACCTTGTCTCCATGTTGATGGGGACAAGGGCCTCATCCCCACAACCCTTGCCCGGTGATTGTCTGCGGGCGGGGGCGTATCGGAATCTAGAAGCCCCCTTTAACAAAGGGACCCCCAGATCCCAGCCTCCCCCCTGTGTGAAATGGTAACGGGGTACAAGTACCCTTACCATTTCACAAAAAAAGTGTAAAAATTTTAAAAATGACAAGACACAGCTTGGGGAGAAGTCCTTTATTAAAAAATAAAAAAATAAAAATGTCCCACAATGTCAGTTTCATCCTCTTCTATCATGCCGGGACAGACCGAAACAGAAAAAAAATCCGTAACCGACCCACCTCCATGGGAGGCTCCCGCCATATGATGCTTCTTTGCTTGTGACAGTTCTTATATAACTGAGGACGGGGCCACCCGTGAAGTAACCGGGTGAACCCGCCCCCTCTGACGCCACTGGGACTTCCCTATTGCTTCTCCGTGGTGTCAGAGGGGGCGGGGTCATCCGTTTACGTCACCGGGTGGCCCGGCCCCCTCTGACACCACGGGGAAGCAATAGGGAAGTCCCAGTGGCGTCAGAGGGGGCGGGGTCACCCGGTTACTTCACCGGGTGGCCCCGTCCTCAGTTATATAAGAACTGTCACAAGCAAAGAAGCATCACATGGCGGGAGTGTCACCGGATGGCCCTGCCCTCAATTATATAAGAACTGTCACAGAGAAGAAGCGTATTTATTTATTTTTCGGTCGGTCACGGCGTGATAGAAGAAGATGAATGGACATCTTGGGACAGTTTTATTTTTTTATTTTTTAATAAAGGACTCGTCCCCAAGCTGTGTCTTGTGGTTTTTTAACAGTTTGACACTTTTTTTGTGTACAGGGGTACTTGTACCCTGTTACCATTTCACATAGAGGGGAAGCTGGGATCTGGGGTCCCCTTGTTAAAGGGGGCTTCCAGATTCCGATAAGCCCCCCGCCCGCAGACCCCCACAATCACTGGGCAAGGGTTGTGGGGATGAGGCCCTTGTCCCCATCAACATGGGGACAAGGTGCTTTGGGGGGCTACCCCAAAGCACTCTCCCCATGTTGAGGGCTTGTGGCCTGGTACGGTTCAGGAGGGGGTGGCCGTTCTCTTGTCCCCCCCCTCTTTTCCTGCGGCCTGCAAGGTTGCGTGCTTGGATAAGGGTCTGGTATGGATTTTGTGGGACCCCTACATCTTTTTTTTTTTTTAATTTTGGCGCAGGGTTCCCCTTAAAATCCATACCAGACCTGAAGGGTCTGGTATGGATTTTGGGGGGGGGGACCCCTACACCATTTTTTTTAAAATTTGGAGCAGGGTTCCCCTTAATTTCCATGTCAGACCCGAAGGGCTTGGTATGGATTTTAGGGGGACCCCCACGCAATTTTTTAAAAAGATTTTGGTTCGGTGTTCCCCTTAATATTCATACCAGACCCAAAGGGCCTGGTAATCGACTGGGGGGGGGGGGATCCCATGCTCTTTTTTTTTAATGAGTTTTATCTACATTGCCGAGACCCGACAATTCATTACAGCCACGATCAGTTTTAAATGACAATTTTTCCTTTAGAAATGTTATCTTGCTGTGGTGCTGTTCTAAACACGGGAAAAATGCGCTACTTTACAGGCATACTATAGAAACCCCCCAGGCACGATATTTAAAGGAATATTTCATTTTTATTGTTTCACTTTAAGCATTAAAAAAAATCACTGCAATCACTGCCCCCGAAAAAACGTCCGTTTTTAAAAAATGTTTTTGCATTGATACATGTCCCCTTGGGCAGGACCCGGGTCCCCAAACACTTTTTATGACAATAACTTGCATATAAGCCTTTAAAATTAGCACTTTTGATTATTCATGTTCGTGTCTCATAGACGTTAACGGTATTCGTGTGTTCTGCCGAATTTTTTGCCTGTTCGGTATGTTCTGGTGCGAACCGAACCGGGGGGTGTACGGCTCATCCCTAGTGAACAGTACTCCTCTCCCTTGATTTTGTCTCTGTCATCTCTGTTAGCACCTTTCTTGCTAAAGTTTATTTTTATTCACAGGTTAACTGTGAATAAAATTAAAGTTATTTATATATATATATATATATATATATATATATATATATATATATGATCCTATAAGTTGATATCATTTACACTTTTATTTTTAATTTACACCTTTTTACCCTTTTTTTGATTGCTGCTAATTCGGTCCAATCTTGGAACTTTTTGAGTTCTAAAATACCTGCTAGATCTTTGCAGTGAGTTATAAAAATACATGCTTAGGAGAGCGGGCCTGCTGCCAAGAACAACCAATCGGCTTATAGCTTTCATCTTCTAACCTGCACAAAAAAAATGTCAGTTGAAGCTGGATTGGTTCCCGAGGGGCACACCCACTTCCCTTGCAGTGAAAAGCATTAAAGTCGAACGAAACCCATCAAGTTAAAGGAACACTAAAGTTATTTATTTTTTTTTTTTTAAATAACAAACATGTTATACTTGCCTCCACTGTGCAGCGCGTTTCGCCCAGAGTGGCCCCGAACCTCGTCTTCTGGGGTCCCTCGACGGCTGTCTCGGCTCCCCCCCCGCAAGGACTCAACACTTTAATGCGAGCTCCCTCGCGCGGTGTTGAGTGCTTGCAGGCGCGCTTCCATGATACAGCCGGCGGCCATAGCCGCTCACTGTATCACTCGGCCCCGCCCCCTGGTGCGCCGCGTCATTGGATGTGATTGACAGCAGCGCGAGCCAATGGCTGCGCTGCTTTCAATCCATCCACTGTGACCAATCAACGGCCAGGCTGAGCAACGAAGAGGATGTCGGGAGCGAGCGCGGGACTTTCGAGGGGTCAGGTAAGTAAAACGGGGGGGCTGGGGGGGGGGCGGTATTGTCAGATGATTTTTTACCTTTACCTTTAACAACAACAAACAACCCCTTTAACTGTTTCCCAAAACACTTATGCCCCGTACACACGATCGGACTTTCCAACAACAAAACCGAAGGATGTTGGCTCCAATTTGTCTTGCATACACACGGTCACACAAATGTTGGCCAACAATTACGAACGTAGTGACGTACAAGACGTACGGCGAGCCGATAAAAAGGAAGTTTAATAGTCATGTGTTATCTCCATTATGAACGCTAGTTTTACAAGACCGATCGCTTCCGGCTCGTACTTGATTCCGAGCATGCGTGGACTCTTGTGTGACGGACTTGTGTACACGCGATCGGAAAGTCCGAGAACAAAAAATTTGTTGGCGGAAAATTTGAGAACCTGCTAGCTAACTTTTGTTGGCGGAAAGTCCGACAACAAATGTTCCATGGAGCGTACACACGGCCAAACTTTTCACCAACAAGCTCACATCCAACATTTGTTGTTGGAAAATCCGATCGGGTGTACGCGGCATTACAGTTTAAGTGGTTGTAAACCTCAGACATGAAATATGAACAAAGAAAATCCCTCTATAGTGTGTCCTTGTCTTAATCCAGAGCACTAAGTGTCAATTCTGTCTGCTGTCTCCTTCTTCTGCTATCAGCATGAGTCACTTCTGACCAGTTTTCCTGACACCAAGAGAAAAAAAGTGAGGGAGGGGGGGCCTCCAGCAGATTGACAGTCTCAGATCTGTTCCTGTTTGCTGTTTGAAGAAAGGTGTGTCCCTTCCCACCAATCAGCTCTTAGAACTCTGCAGTGTGTAATTTCAGCTCTCTGCCCCCTTTTTTTTCTGACAGTTCAGACAAGCTTTATAAATTCTGGACTTTGAAGTAGAGAAGAGAAAACGGCAGATTAGCAGGTACAAGTTATGTAGGAGGATTTGTTTAATCTCTGTGTATCACCTGTGGCCAGTCACTTCATTGGGTATATGTAAGGATTTACAACAACTTTAAGGCATTCCTCTGGAGAAACTGTCAAGATTGCCAGTGTGCTTTTGTTAGCTCTAAACCAAACTTTACAAGCCCTCAATGGCTGGTGCCGTAGCCGATCACATGGCACTATGGCAATTACAGATCAAACAGAGGTTGAGATGACAACTTCCTTGCCTGTAAAGGATTAGAGGGTTTAGTTCCGCTTTATGTCACAGTTGTCAGTTTGCTTATGTCAGTTCCCAAGCCCTCAAATGGCAGCTGTCATAGCTTATCCCATATGCCGTTCCATTGCAAATGCAGCTGTAGATACAGTAGAGGCTAAGATGGCACCGTATTTGACAGGTGGGAAGATAGGAGGGTTTAGTTCTACTTTGAGCTGGCCATATACCAGTTCGAACTTTTGTACAGAAATCCAGAAAAGTCTTTTGCCAGAGCATTTAATAGTACCATTATAGTACCAAATATTATATAAATATGAATACTAATTTTAATACATCTCCCAGTACCAATAGGATTACCTAAAGAAGCCTTTGGCGAAACGCGTAGCGATATCTATTGGTTATGGTACACTGATTCCTATGTCTGGGCCTACATGTGGAGGATTGATTCCCATCCTTATTCTTTTTGGAGTGGGCCATTCAGATAGGTCTCTCTGTATATGAGTACACCTCAGCTATCCTATTAATGGGGGAATGTTACATTTAACTGCTTGCACGTATTTTCGATCTGTTTTTATGAGATTTTGTTAAATAAACTTTATTTTATAATTGTTTTAAACACATGAGTAATCCTTTTTTTTTTTTTTTACACTTGGGATTATAGTTGGCAACCGTTAAAGTCCAATTATCTATTTGTGTTCTTTCATGCTTTGATCTAAACCATTCCATTGTAGCTCTGGCTGTATGTTTAGGGTTGTTGTCCTGCTGGAAGGTGAACCTCCTCCCCAGTCTCAAGTCTTTTGCAGACTCTAACAGGTTTTCTTCTAAGATTGCCCTGTATTTGTCTCCATCCATCTTCCCATCAACTCTGACCAGCTTCCCTGTCCCTGCTGAAGAAAAGCATCCCCACAACCTGATTCTGCCACCACCATGTTTCACGGTGGGGATGGTGTGTTCAGGGTGATGTGCAGTGTTAGTTTTCCTCCACATGTATCGTTTTGCTTTTAGGCCAAAAAGTTTGATTTTGGTCTCATCTGACCAGAGCACCTTCTTCCACATGTTTGCTGTGTCCCCCACATGGCTTCTCACAAACTACAAATGGGACTTCTTATGACTTTCTTTCAACAATGTCTTTCTTCTTGTCACTCTTCCATAAAGGTCAGATTTGTGGAGAACACGACTAATAGTTGTCCTGTGGACAGATTCTCCCACCTGAGCTGTGGATCTCTGCAGCTCCTCCAGAGTTACCATGGGCCTCTTGGCTGCTTCTCTGATGAATGCTCCCCTTGCCCGGCCGGTCAGTTTAGGTGGACGGCCATGTCTTGGTAGGTTTGTAGTTGTGCCATACTCTTTCCATTTTCGGATGATGGATTGAACAGAGCTCCGTGAGATGTTCAAAGCTTGGGATATTTTTTTATAACCTAACCCTGCTTTAACCGCTTGCCGACCGGCTCACGCCGATATTCGTCGGCAGAGTGGCACGTTTCCGTGAATTGCCGTACGGGTATGTCGTCCCCTTTAAGAGCCATCAGAGGCTTGCGCGCAAGAGGCATGGTGGGGGACCCGATGTGCATGGCCGGCGGGGCCGATCACTGCTGGCCACCCGCGTTTGCGGGAACGAGAGCTAGGACAGGGATTTGTGTGTGTAAACACACAAATCCCTGTTCTGTCAGGGGAGAGGAGACATATCGTTTGTTCCTACTAAGTAGGAACAGCGATATGTCTCCTCCCCCAGTCAGTCCTATACAGTTAGAAACACTAACTAGGGAACACATTTAAAGCGGAGTTCAACCCAAAAATGGAACTTCCGCTTTAAGGGAAGTGACCCCCTGACATGCCACATTTGGCATGTAATTTTTTTGGGGGGAGCGGATACCCTCTTTTTAGAAGGTCCCAGCTCCCACTTTGTCCCGGTGCACTTCGGCATCGGAAGGGAGATTAACTCTCCCCCCTCCCTCTCGGCAATCATTTGGGACACGTCACAGGTCCCAGATGATTGCCCGGCTGGTCACAGCACGCGGCGTGGCTCGCGCATGCGCAGTGGGTGCCCGGCTGTGAAGCCACAGCCAGGCGCCCACAGTTAAAATGCCGGCGCCGCAGAGGAGGGGAGACGAGCGGGGCTTCGTTCCTCCACATTGCTGGACCCTGGGACAGGTAAGTGTCCGACTATTAAAAGTCAGCAGCTGCAGTATCTGTAGCTGCTGACTTTTATTTTTTTTTTTTAAGCAGATCTCCACTTTAACCCCTTGATCGCCTCCTAGTGTTAACCCTTTCCTGCCAGTGACATTTACACAGTAATCAGTGCATTTTTATAGCTCTGATTGCTGTATAAATATTAATGGTCCCAAAAACGTGTCCGATTTGTCCGCCACAATGTCGCGGTACCTCTAAAAATCACAGATCGCCACCATTACTAGTAAAAAAAATAAATAAAAATGCCATAAATCTTTCTCATAGTTTGTAGACGCTATAACTTTTGCGCAAACCAATCAATATACGCTTATTGCAATTTTTTTTTTACCAAAAATATGTAGAAGATTACATATCGGCCTAAACTGAGGAAAAAATTTGTTTTCAAAAAACATTTTTGGGGAAATTTATTATAACAAAATGTAAAAAATATTTTTTTTTTTTTTCAAAATTGTTGCTTTTTTTGTTTATAGTGCAAAAGATAAAAACCGCAGAGGTGATCCAATACTAACAAAAGAAAACTCTATTTGTGGGGAAAAAAGAAGACGTCAATTTTGTTTGGGTACAACGTCGCACGACCACGTAAATGTCAGTTAAAGTGACGCAGTGCCGAATCGCAAAAAATGGCCTGGTCATTGAGCAGCCAAATCTTTCGGTCTGTTAGCGGTTACATTTCTCCACACTTTTATCCCTGACCTGTCTGGTGTGTTCCTTGGCCTTCATGATGCAGTTTGTTCACTAAGGTTCTCTAACAAACCCCTGAGGGCTTCACAGAACAGCTGTATTTATACTGAGATTAAATTATTATCTATTTGCTAATTAGGTGACTTCTGAAGGCAATTGGTTCCACTAGATTTTACTTAGGGGTATCAGAGTAAAGGGGGGCTGAATACAAATTGCTGCCACACTTTTCACATATTTATTTGTAAAAAATTTGAAAATTATTCATCATTTTCCTTCCACTTCACAATTATGTGCCACATCCATAGCAGTGGCGGCCTGTGCACTGTGGGCGCACGGGAACCGCCCCCCCATCTATGCGCCCGGCCCCTTTAAGGACGCCGGACGCATGGATTCCTATGGCGGGGACGGGAGGAGGTGGTACTTTTTGAAGCACCTGATTAGAGTCAGAGGCTCTAATAGGCTTCAAAATAGGGTGGACTCGGGGAGCAGAGAGTGCGCCCTGATCCCACCCAATTGTGTGACGATAGCAAATAAATTTTCACACTAACCTTCCTCCCCGCCAATCAGGAGGCAGGGCGTCAGACCTGTTTCCTGATTGGCCAAAGTGCCAGGCCACTCTAATGGATGCCTGGCACTTAGGAAGAGGAACGGAGGACTCGGAGACACACGCTGGAGCGGAGGTCGCGGTAAATGCCACAATGTCAGAGTCGCGCGGGGTTGGGGGACGGGTGCTGCCAGAACCACGAGTGGGAGGGGGGGGGGGGTCGGTGGGCACAGTGGCTGCATTTGATGGGCACAAGCGGCTGCATATGATGAGCACAAGTGGCTGCATATGATGGGCACAAGTGGCTGCATATGATGGGCACAAGTGGCTGCATATGATGGGCACAAGTGGCTGCATATGATGAGCATAAGCGGCTGCATATGATGGGCACAAGCGGCTGCATATGATGGGCACAAGTGGCTGCATATGATGGGCCCAAGTGGCTGCATATGATGGGCACAAGCGGCTGCATATGATGAGCACAAGTGGCTGCATATGATGGGCACAAGTGGCTGCATATGATGGGCACAAGTGGCTGCATATGATGGGCACAAGTGGCTGCATATGATGAGCATAAGCGGCTGCATATGATGGGCACAAGCGGCTGCATATGATGGGCACAAGTGGCTGCATATGATGGGCCCAAGTGGCTGCGTTTAATCGGCACAGTGGCTGCATATGATGGGCACAGTGGCTGCATATGATGGGCACAGTGGCTGCATATGATGGGCACAGTGGCTGCATATGATGGGCACAGTGGCTGCATATGATGGGCACATGTGGCTGCATATGATGGGCACATGTGGCTGCATATGATAGGCACAAGTGGCTGGGTTTAATGGGCACAGTGGCAGCATATGATGGGCACAGTGGCTGCATATGATGGTCACACATGGCTGCATATGATGGGCACATGTGGCTGCATATGATAGGCACAAGTGGCTGGGTTTAATGGGCACAGTGGCAGCATATGATGGGCACAGTGGCTGCATATGATGGTCACACATGGCTGCGTTTGATGGGCACAGTGGCTGCATATGATGGGCACACGAGGCTTCATATGATGGGCACAATGGCTGCATATGATGGGCACAGTGGCTGCGTTTGATGGGCACAGTGGCTGCATATGATGGGCACACGAGGCTGCATATGATGGGCACAGTGGCTGCGTTTGATGGGCACAATGGCTGCGTTTGATGGGCACAATGGCTGCATATGATGGGCACAGTGGCTGCATATGATGGGCACATGTGGCTGCATATGATGGGCACATGTGGCTGCATATGATAGGCACAAGTGGCTGGGTTTAATGGGCACAGTGGCAGCATATGATGGGCACAGTGGCTGCATATGATGGTCACACATGGCTGCATATGATGGGCACAAGGGGCTGCGTTTGATGGGCACAGTGGCTGCATATGATGGGCACACGAGGCTTCATATGATGGGCACAATGGCTGCATATGATGGGCACAGTGGCTGCGTTTGATGGGCACAATGACTGCATTTGATGGGCACAATGGCTGCATTTGATGGGCACAGTGGCTGCGTTTGATGGGCACAGTGGCTGCATATGATGGGCACACGAGGCTGCATATGATGGGCACAGTGGCTGCGTTTGATGGGCACAATGGCTGCGTTTGATGGGCACAATGGCTGCATTTGATGGGCACAGTGAGGCTGCAATTGATGGGGGGGGTCAGTATTTTTAAGTTTGTTTGCGTCCCCCCAAAAATTTTGAGCACCAGCCGCCACCGATCTATAGGTGTTGTCTATTAATATAGCCATCTTCTAGGGCTGTATATTTTATCTATTTTCCATTCATAATTTTTCAATTCATTTGCCCGTGTTCTTGCAGGACGGTGCTGTAGCTTTAATTATGAATGAGATGTATCCCATACATACATAATATAACAGCTTTGGCTGTAAATGGATACAGTACATTATACATAAGTCATGGAGCGGTGCTGAAGGCCACGAGCTTGCTTGCCATCAACACTTAGAGATCCACCAACTGTTTCTACAAATCATTATTAGGTCAGGATTTTTACTGGATTATAAATAGAGCAGATGATGGCAGCTCATTATACAGATACATTCCCTACATCGATGTATCAGCCATGTACAATAAGACGGATAAACTCAGTGCATGGTAGCATAGTGTAATTTAACCACTTCCCGCCGGGAGGGCTTACATGGACGTCCTCCTGTTTCAGTGGTTATACCGGGATGATGCCTTCACCTACAGGCATTAATCCGCTATCATTCTCTTCAACCGACGTAAGAACAATCATAGCGGCAGTTCAGCCACTTGATTGTTCTTACAGGCGGCGGGAGGGGACGTCCTCGCCCTCCCGTCGCCCTCTGGTGCTTCTACTGGCTCGCCCGTGCGATTGGCGAAGGAAGGAATCCACCGGCGCTGGAAGTTGACCATAGAGATTTCCAGGGAACAGATGGTCCCCATTCATCTCTATGACTCTCGAGGACCCGGGCGCGACGTTATGACATCACGCCCGGCCTGGCAGTTGTAAATACAGTGGATTACGAGCATAATCCATTCCAGGAGAACGCTTGTAATCCAAAGCACTCGCATATCAAAGCGAGTTTCCCCATAGAAGTCAATGGAAACGAAGATATTTCGTTCCACATTGACTTCTATTGCATGCAATACCGCATGTGGCCAGAGGTGGGGGGCGCTGGAGGGTCTCGGAAATACTCGGGGACAGCTCGGCTGAACTCAGAAAGCCTCGGAAAGGCTCAGAAACACTCGGTAACTGAGTATTGCCGAGTATTTCCGAGTATTTCCGAACGGCTTTCAACCGCTCAGAGTGTCCCCGGCGCCCCCGCACCTCTGGCCAAATATGGTACTGCACACCCCCTTAGCTTGAATTCTGCTCGTTTTGCGAGACAACACTCGCAAACCGAGTCAGAATTAAATAAAAAAAGAAAGTTAATCGTCTTTCAAAACGCTCGTTAACCGCGTTACTCATTAACCAAGGTTCCACTGTACTACCATATACTAAGCTGGAAAGCCGAGATCGTCCTGTTTTTTTTTATCTCAGGCTTTCCAGCCTGGAGAAGAGATGTGGGGTCTTATTGACCCCACATCTCTCCATAAAGAGGACCTGTCACACACCATTCCTATTACAAGGGATGTTTACATTCCTTGTAATAGGAATAAAAGTGATCAAAAAATGTAAATAAAATAAATAATTAAAAAAAAAAGACATTTTAAAGCGCTCCTTTTCCCGCGAACTTGCACACAGAAGCAAAAGCATAAGTATATTGCGCACCTATATGTAAACGGCATTCAATTCACACATGTGAGGTATCGCCGGGGACATTAGAGTGAGAGCAATAATTTTATACTAAGACCTCCTCTGTAACTCTGAACAGGTAACCTGTAATTTTTTTTAAAGCGTTACCTATGTAGATTTTTGAGTACCGAAGTTTGTCGCCAATCCACCAGCGTGCGCAATTTTCAAGCGTGACATGTTAGGTATCTATTTACTCAGCGTAACATCATCTTTCACATTATATCAAAAATTAGGCTAACTTTATTGTTTTTTTTTTTTTTAATTCATGAAGCGTTTGAAAAATTACTGCGCAAATACCATGTGACATAAAAAGTTGCAACGATCACCAATTTATTCCATAGGGACTCTGCTAAAAAAAACCATATATAATGTTTGGGGGTTCTGAGTAAATTTCTACCAAAAAAAAATTAAGTGGTTAAAGGGTCAATCCAATCTAAGGCCAGTGTTGGGCTGACTTTTTATGTTTTTTTTATGGTATGTGTTTAGACCAGTGGTCTCCAAACTGCAGCCAGATGTGGCCCTTTGCTAATCTTTATTCGGCTCTTGGGGCACTATTCCCCCCACTGACACCAACAATGGAGCATCATTTCTGCCATTGACACCAACAATGGGCCATTAATCCTCCCACTGACACCAATGATGGGGCAATATTCCTCGCACTGACGCCAGTGATGGGGCAGTATTCCTTCCACTGACATCAATGATGGGGTACTATTTCTTCCACTGACATCAATATTGGGGTTCCATTCCTCCCCCTAATAAAGGTGGGGCCTTGTTTACTCTCCCTGAAGCCAAGACATTTTCTTCTCTAACTGGCCAGAGTCTGAAGGACAGTAAACCGGCCCTTTGTTTAGAAGGTTTGGAGACCCCTGGTCTAGACCTACAGGACTTAGTTTCTGGCTCTATTCCCATTGACCTTGGGGTGTTCCTGTTCCTCCTGTTGTATTCCCCATAGTATAAATTGCACAAAATGTAATGTATAGTGTCCTGTATATTTATTTTGTTCAGGATTGAAAAATAACATTTCTAAACTTATGTTTTCAGAAGAATATGAAATATTGCTGTGGGAATTTTTATTACTTTAATTTATTTAAATAAGGTACTGTTGCATACGTACCAACATTTAAGTCCTGGTCCCTGGGACACAGTTAACCCTGCCCACAGTCAGCCTCAGGCCTGTCCAGTGTCACCCCACCCACTTACCGAAGTTGCCCACCCAAGCCATGTTTCTAGTTATGAGGGAACCACCTACTTGTAGCATTCGATCAACATAATGAATGCTAGTTACTGTACATGTGCAGTAAGTAACTCAAGTAAATAGGACTCTGTAATCCCGGACTAATCCCAGGCTATCTCCAGGGATGGCATCATTAGAACTGAGGACCAAGATGAGAGACTGCTCCAGGAAATCCAGGACAGTTGGCTTAGTCATACAGGTCCTCTACAACTAAGGGTCAGGAAGGACCTTCTGCTTGTGTTGTTAGGAACAATAAAGCTTTACAACAACTGATGTCACTGTAGTGTAGCTGGCTTTCTTTGCTTTTTAACAGTGGGCCATGTCTGTGTAATGTTCATAGGGCATGGCCTCTTTACCCTCCATTGGGATGGCTGAATTGGTCAGACCAATAAATGATTTCACCCACCCCTCTCACTACCTGCCCTATTTAAAGGTGGCTGGTACAGAGTTTCAATCAGAGAGACAGTCTGAAGGCAAACAGCTCCTCCTGAGTTTTCTTCTTTGATGTGCTCAATGAATCATGTGTGCACCCTCTTTTATATGTTTGTAAAATATGATTTTGCAGAAATAGTGAAGAAAGCATATATAAAACATCAGTTTAAAAACATATGTACTTTAAAAAATCAATCAAAATGTAATTGGCTCAAAACCGTTATAGCCAGCGGTATAACAGTGGCCATAGCAGCCCACACAGCTTCTATGGGGCCTGGAGGGGAAGAGAGCAAATTAAGACCCTGAAGGGTTGAGGCAAATTAAACATAGAAAATGTGTATACATGTGAGGATAATAATTATCTAGTACTGTAGAATTAGGGATGACAGGGGATGATAATGACACTGATCCCATACCTCCTATGACATTTCTTATCAGGAAGTGCTGATATCAGTCATACAGGAGACTTCAGAATCCTTGTCAGAAGTCCCAAATCCACCTTTACAGACATATCAGTAAGGGGAATTTGTTTAGCTATCTTAATGGCATAGATTTATTGCCCTCAGAGCTTCTGGTCATCCCGGCAAGCACTAAAAATAACCCTGTAGGCCTAATTCAGTATTCCTCAGGCTGTAAAAAACCCCAAAGTGCTATAGGATGCTCTATATTGTTGCTACTGCAACTCTTTTTTTCTTTTCTTTTTATTGACTACTACACCACCTCGCAAAAATTGAAATAACACTCATAAAGCCACATCCATATAAACTTGATTGGAAGAGAAAAAGGGTAAAGGGTCACAGGGCCCTAATTCGGACTTTACAGGCAAGATGGACAATGATCTAGTACAAAAATATATTTTATTAACAATAAGTCATATCAAACAGGTCAAGTAAAAAAGAATTAAAAACATACGATAGGCATACAATAGTAATGAGTATCTAGTGTAGACAAGAGGGTTGACACCAAATAAACGGCAGTGAGCCCCTGTGCGTCAACGTGTTTCGCTGTTTTGCTTCGTCAGGATGCACTTGGGGGTAGTTGGAAGGAACAGGTCTCGCTTGTCAGCATAGAAGTATCTCCACATGGAGAGCTCCCAAGCTCACCCAGGAATCACCGTGTAAAGCAGGAGACAGTTTCTTACTAATACCAGCGACCGTGTACGGGGCTGATGGCGTAAAGATATATAGATATGAATATAAACATATGGTTCACCGGGGAGGAAGGAGATACACCATAAGTATAAAGATAATTCAAGGGGGAGAGTAATAGAGAGGAGAAGGGTAGAACAAACACCCTTTCACCTGTTTTCAGTCCACAGTAACAGGGGCTTCAACAATAATCCATATGGGCCGATATATATTCCTTCCAAACTGGATATATCGAACTCTCCTATACCTGCCCACAGTCAGTATAACTATATAGGCTCCATATATTTAAACAGGCCATAGTAGCATGCGGTTCAGTGTCTCCCATAAGAACAAACAAACCACCCACTACACCACCTGTTTTAGCACTTGTTTGCTGCCATGGTGGAAGGGGTCGGAGGACTTGGATCTCACACCAGAACCCCAAGGTCTAATATAATGAAATGGGCTGGTGAGCAACTGAGGACAGAGCGGGTAGCTGGAAAATTAATGTTAAAGGTTAATTCCCTTCCGACTAACCTGGTAACCCTGGATCTAATACTAATCAATAATTACATAGAGTAATCTATATATTCAGACACTCGTGACGGAGATCTCTGACTCTCGTCTCCTTCTCCTTTCTTTTCTCTCCTTCTTCCCATTTTCTCTATTCTTGTATATTGATTTTTTGTTTCGATGGTCAATGGCCTGCGTAAGTGTTGAGTTGAAACAGATATTCCCCATTTCTAGTAAAGATCAGGTCCTCTTCATTTCATATTACAATAGAATTGCAAGTAGCCGGTTATTATCCTCTTTTGTTTGGATGTGTTTGTTTGGTAGACATCTAGGCAACTTCAGCGAATATGAGCTTTAGTCTGCTGTAGAAGTGTTTATTCCTCATTTATACAGTACCCTGATTATCTGTTTAATTTTGTTAAGGTTGTTCTGACACATCACAATCTTCTTCATGACTAGGTTTTGCTAATGGAAATGGCTGTGGTAAGAGCAAACAGAACACAAACTAGATACAGAGTCAAGGTGTTTAATTTAGATTTAATCCTGTCTTTGTTGGGCTTCTGACCCATGGATTACTATAGGAACACTGTTGGAAGATAACGCTCCTTCGGATAACGCTCCTTCATAAAAATCAATAAAAAAAATATTGAAACATTAGAGCTAGTTCCTTGCACTGATATTCCGCTATTCCCTGGTAACTTCTGTGCACAGCCTGGACCCCAGTACTGAATATATCAAGTAGGGATGAGCTTGGGTTTGGTCTAAACTGGGAGCAGTCCAAGCCCGAAAGGAAGCCATCTGTGCTGGGCAAATGAGCCGTGGGCAGAATGTTCCCTGTGGTTGCACAAACTCAAAATGACTGAGATGCTTGTGACTTCATTCCCCTTATGTGGCCACATGGCCATATGAGGTCAATGACATTCGGTACCAGGCCAATAATTTGCAGCCAGGGGATTTCTCATGGTTGCACCAACACAAAGGGACTGGGATGCTTGTGACATCATTGCCCTTATGTGGCCACATGGCCATATGAGGTCAATGACATTCGCTAGCAGGCCAATGATTTGCAGGCAGAGAATTCCCCATGGTTGCACCAACACAAAGGGCCTGGGATGCTTGTGACATCATTGACCTCATATGACCACATGGCCATATGAGGTCAGAGACATTGACCTCATGTAGCCATATAAGGTCAATGATATCATGAGCATCCTCACTCCGCCATGTACTGACTAGGGATGAGCTTAGGTTCGGTCTAAACTGGGAGCAGTCCAAGCCCAAAAGGAAGCTGTCAGGGCTGGGCCAGTGTGTTGTGGACAGGGGATTTCCCACGGATGCACCAACCCAAAGGTGCTGAGATGCTTGTGACCTCTTTGATATAATATAGCCACATGGCCATAAGAGGTCGATGACTTTGACTCATGTAGCCATATAAGGTCAATGATGCCTTGCTATTCCCTGACTTCTGTGGACAGCATTGTATGTACTCAAAGGGGCTGAGATACTTGTGACCTCATTGACCTCATATGGCCATATGAGGTCAATGGCATTGACCTAATTTGGCCATGTAAGATCAATGATGTCACAAGCATCCCCACCTCTCTATGTACTGACTAGGGATGAGCTTGGGTTCAGTCTAAATTAGGAGCTGTCAATGCTGAGCCTATGAGCTGTGAGCATGGGATTCACCATGACTGCACAAACTCAAAGGGGCTGAAATGCTTATGACCTCATATGACCACATGACCATAATAGGTCAATGACATTGAAATAATAATGACCATGTGGCCACATAGGGTCAATGATGTCACAAGCATCCCACCCTCTAGGCACTGACTAGGGATGAGCTTGGGTTCGGTCTAAACTGGGTGCAGTTCAAACCCAAAAAGTGCTGGGCCAATGACCTGTGAGCAGAGGATTCCCTGGGGCTGCAGATACTTGTGACCTCATTGACCTAATATGGCCATATAAGGTCAATGATGTCACAAGCATCCCTACCCTTTGTGTACGTGCAGTTGCAGAGTGTGAAATCCCCTGCCCACAGATCATTGGCACGGTACTGACAGCCGATTCTGGGTTCAAAAGGAAGCCATCTCAGACTAACCCAAGCTCATCCTTAGTATTGACTATGCTGACAGTTCTAAAGCTACCTGTCTTTGATGTAGACATGCTTTTTGCAAAGATCAATGACAGTAGGGAAGTCTCCTGGCGGGTCCCCATCAAACATTTGCTATGGGCCCCCAAATCTGTACTTATGTCCCTAAATAAAGTTTCCCTTTAAAAACTAACAGAGAGAGCAGGACCTCCTGATAATAGACCTGGCTGGTTTGCAGACCTGTGAACTGGTGATTCCAAGATCTCACCACCAAAGCCCAGGGGATATAAGATACTATTACCCCTGCAGCATCCTCCAACCACTAAAATATCATGTACGTGTGGTCTGACCATTTGGTCCATCCTTTGTCTTTTCTATGCCAGAGGACCTCTTGAAATAATGTTCAGGTTTGGGGGAACCCCAAAATAAATGAGAAAAATGATCCTTACATTGGTGGGCAGTGGGAAGAATGCTTCTTACATTGGAGGTCAGTGGGAAAAATGCTCCTTACATTAGAGGTCAGTGAGAAGAATGCCCCTTACATTGGTGGTCAGTGGGAAGAATGCTCCTTACATTGGTGGTCAGTGGGAAGAATGATCTTTACATTGGTGGTCAGCGGGAAGAATGCCCCTTACATTGGTGATCAGTGGGAAGAATGTTCCTTACATTGTTGGGCTTTGGGAAGAATGCCCCTTTCATTGGTGGTCAGTGGGAAGAATGATCTGTAGATAGGTGGTCAGTACTGTATATACCGAGTAGGGATGAGCTTGGGTTTGGTCTAAACTGGGAGCAGTCCAAGCCTGAAAGGAAGCCACCTGTGTTGGGCCAATGAGCTGTAGGGAGAACGTTCCCTGTGGCTGCACAAACTCAATGGGACTGGGATGTTTGTAACTTCATTGACCTCATGTGGCCACATGGCCACATGAGGTCAATGACATTCAGTACCAGGCCAGTAATTTGCAGCCAGGGGATTCCCCATAGTTGCACCAGCACTAGGGGACTGGGATGCTTGTGACATCATTGCCCTTATGTGGCCACATGGCCATATGAGGTCAGTGACATTCAGTACCTGGCCAATGATTTGCAGGTAGGGGATTCCCCATAGTTGCACCAACACAAAGCGAATGGGATGCTTGTGACATCATTGACCTCATATGGCCACATGGCCATATGAGGTCAGAGACATTGACATTGAAGAATCCTACTTACATTGGTGGTCAGTGAGAAGAATGCTCCTTAGATAGATGGTCAGTGGAACGAATGCCCCTTACATTGGTGATCAGGATGCCGACCTTATAGAAAAACAAATAGGCTTTAGACACCATGAGGTAAGTGGTCAACCACAGCCCAAGAAACCTCTGGAGGAACCCTGGCTGAGAATGGCAGGTTTAATCCATCACAGATGGAAGCTCATACAACTCCTAATTGGTAGTTACGATAGATACTGGAAAAACTATGGAGTGGACTTTATAGGCACACAAGTAGACTTTCTAAAAATGGTAAGGTTGATTTATTAAGTACAAAATGTGTATAGTACACACAACAAATACAAGTAAAGATTAGTATTGTATATCCCGCACAAGACCTTAACCCCACTTCCTACAATACGTAGAACTGGTAATGTGACCAGCAGTATGGAAATTGAAATTCCCGTAGTGGTGATTCTGTTGGAGGTGTAAACAAGCAGACTTGTGGGTCAGGATGTGAGTCCGGGTATGCATGAACTTTTAGTTGCTCGACATGTTGCGCGTAGGAGCACGCTTCCTCAGGAGAACATGAAATTCATGCGTTGAACAGACGCAAGATAGGAGATGTCAGGAAAAACTAGCAAGAACGGTTTACTGGGTCTTATCCAGAGACCACAGATTGTATAACAACACGGTACTGGCAGGTAGGGAATACTAGTTGGTAGCCTAGTATAGGTGTAGTTTGGTGGTCTGCTTATGCAGCATGAAGATAAAACAGAAACCAGCACCTTGGGGAGGTGAACCCTCTACAATAGACCAGACCGTGAGCGCCGTGAGTTCAGCTTGATAGCTAATTAACGTCTGAAGTAGTTAGGATGGTTGGTAGACGAAGTATGAGAGGAAGGAGCATGATTCTGTCTCTATACAAACCCTCAGCTTTGTTGAATACACTGCTGAGTTTTTGGGAGTTCTGGGACTGAAAGGGTGCGGAGAATGGAGAGTAAATTAATAAGGGACACGGAGGACCTCGGCGATGAGGAGAGATTAATTAAATGGAACGCGCTTCTCACCCTGGAGAAGAAGTGATTAAAGGGGGAATTGATTTCCTCACATAAATATTTAAGCGTCCCGTATAGAAAATTCACTGGGAAGCTTTTAATTTTAGGAGCGCCATGAACACATGGAGGGGTTCTTTGTGCTGGGAAAGAAAAAAAAAAAAAAAACAGGTGAGGGCCCACGTATGTGTGTTATCGCAACACGGACGGTACACAGTGTCACGGCAATTCATTTAGTACAAGCAGCACGCTATGGTGCACTCTACTCCTGGTACATTGACGCCTACTGCACAAGTATGTTGAGATGCTGCTATAAATGAATGGCAGTGCAACGGCATCATCATCTAGATCTTTCCTCCCTAGCCTGACTGTCCATGGCCCACCCTTTACATTCATTGGCTTTCAGTTCTTTCAATCATGGAGGCTCTGTATGCACTTCCGGACAACCCACGTACGTGTGACTGGTTATACCAGGATGATGCCAGCAGCTGCAGGCATCACCTCAGTACCGTTCTTTAGAGCCGGTGGTCCGCTCTCTTGTAAAAGCAATCCCAGCAGCCAACTAGCCGCTAGACTGCTTTTACAGGCAGCAGATGGGGACCCCCCCCCCTTCTGCCACCTTCCACAGCTTGCTCGGGCTCTGCCGTTCCACTTGGGAGACCCAAACAACCAGCCGTCATGTCCACCGGCTGATCGGAAAGCCGAATAAAGCCGGGATCAGGCTTGATCTGCTCTCCGCTATGGTAACCCGGAAGCGATAACCTGACAACACTTCCAGGTTACCCAGATGTCAACGGCACCATTAAAAAAAAAATCGAAAGCATTCATAAACACAGATCTTGGTGTTTTGAATGCTTTTAAGTGTAGAGGAGAGATTTGGGGTCTTGTAGACTCCAGATCTCTCCATAAAGAGGACCTGTCACATGTCTATTGCTGTCACAAGGGATATTTACATTTCTTGTGACAGCAATAAAAGTGATCAACAAAATGTTTTAAAGCAACAATGTAAAAATTTTAAAAAATTTAATAAATTCATAATAAAAAAAATGTTAGTCCCCCCGCCCCCCTGTGTTCGTGCGCAAAGTCAAACTCATTGGTCATGCACGCAAACAGCGATCGTCCCACACATGTGAGGTATCACCGCGAGCGTCAGATCGGTAATTCTAGCACCAGACTCCCTCTGTAAGTCTAAAGTGGTAACCTGTAAAGGCTTTTAAAGCGTGAATAAAATTTACATCGATAGTCGCCGTTGCACGGGCTTGCGCAATTTTAAAGCGTGACATGTTTGGTATTTACTCGGCATAGCATGTCATCTTTTATATTTTATATATAAAAAAAATATTGGGTTATATAATGTGTTTTTTGCATTAGAATTAAAAAAAAAAAAGTGTACCGTATTTTTTCCCCAAACATACAATTGACATTAAATACATTTTTACTATGGCCGGTTCTCTGTCAGATAAAAGTGGTCCCGCGGGCTGATTTGCCAATTTGCCACGGGATCATTTTTAGAAGCTGTGGGATGAGTGCCCTCCCCTCCCCCCTCCCGCCACTTCCCAGTCGTTCCCGGGCTTACGTGACCCATTGGTAAAGCCAGAGAACAATCCGATGCGGCCGTTAGCCGGGCAGGAGATCAAGTGAGGCCAAGATGGCTGCCACTCATCTCTATGTCCTTGGAGGACCGGAGAGGCGTCTGACATCACTTCCAGTTCCCGGGCCATAATAACTTTTTTTTTTCTAAAATAAAAGTGCATGACGAAAAATGTTTCTTTTGCTTTTAAAGGTAAAGAAGAGATTTGGGGTCTTTTTGCAGATCTCTCCATAAAGAGGACCTGTCATCCTTATTTCTAGTACAAGGGATGTTTACATTCCTTGTATTAGGAATAAAAGTGATAAAAAATAAATAAAAATAAAGGGACAGTGTAAAAATAAAAAGTAAAATAAATAAGAAAAAAATAAAATTAAAGCGCCTCATCCCTCCGTGCTCAAGCGCAGAAGCAAATGCATAAAGAAGTTGCGCACACATATGTAAACCACGCATGTGATGTATCGCCGCGATCGTTAGAGTGAGAGCAATCATTTTAGCACTAGACCTCCTCTGTAACTGTAAAAAAAAAATGTTTAAATCCTTGCCTATGGAGATTTTTAAGTGCTGTAGTTTATCGACATTCCACGAGTGTGCGCAATTTTAAAGCGTGACATGTAAGGTATCTATTTACTTGGCGTAACATCATCTTCCACATTATACAAAAAAAAAAATGGGGTAACTGTTGTAACTATATATAGGTCTCTGCTAAAATATATATATATATATATATATATATTTTATATATATAATGTTTGGGGGTTCTAAGTAATTTACTAGCAAAAAATGTTGATTTAAACTCGTAAACAAAGAGTTCCAGAAAAGGCTTGGTCTTTAAGTGGATGAAGGAGATTGCACAATCAGATTGTATAGTGTGTGGCCACCATAAAAAAGATTGCACAATCAGGAGATAAACTCACCCAAGCTCTACCGCTATATAGTAATGTTGGTGTGTAGAGTAGCCGGTGCTCTGGCTAATTAAGCTCACATAAGATCTATAGAAAGTACAGGCCGGCAACTCGACAGCTTCTCCATAGAAAATATTTATTTAAGCATTTACAGCAATAACATCATCCAAAAATTCTGACACGTTTCGGCCTTAGGGCTTCATCAAAAGCCTAAGATATTTTTTTAAGCTTTTGATGAAGGCCTAAGGCCGAAACGCGTCAGTATTTTTGGATGATGTTAATGCTGTAATGCTTAAATAAATATTTTCTATGGAGAAGCTGTCGAGTTGCCGGCCTGTACTTTCTATAGATTGCCCAATCAGATTGCATAGTGTATGGCCACCATAAAGGTGATTGCACAAACAGATTGTATAGCGGCCCTGAGAAGGATCTTTCAGCCGTGTTTAACAAATCATTCTACAAGCGTTGAAACAGAAAAGTTTCTCCAAAACACATCTGAGAGTTTTTAAAAATTCAGAGGAAGTTAATAATTAACGTTTATCCGAGACTTTGATCCGTGCCCAGCCAGCTGTCTGGGGACCCGGCAGCAGCAGGCCTGCAGACCATCGGTGGTCCGGGGACCGAGAGAATGCGCCAGCTTCCGCCAGCCCTGTGCACACAGGAGCCTGTTAGGCTGGGAAGGTTCGGGAAGGCCTCCTTCCTCCGGGGAAATCGCCAGATGAGGATATCAAGAGGAATCAGAGATGGAGGTGGGGGGGGGAGGGGCGGTGGGCATCAAGGATATTTTTTGCATCGTGTTTCCGTGGCAACAGACGACAGCGCAATTTAGAAGCTTCACACTTGCACCTGTCGCCCCCCCCCCACCCCCACCCCCTCTCCTTCATTGCACATCAGGCTGTAGAGTCATTAAGATCACACTTCATCAGGAGGGAAGATTGCGAGGGAAACGTCGCCGTTCAGACTTATTTTAGAAGCGGAAGCATGAGGAGATGAGCTCTGACAAATAACAGCTGCTCGCCGGGCGCTCGGGCTGGTACCTCGCCGTCACAGGCGGGTCTCGTGTCTGTCCCCTCCGGTCACAGCCCACATCCAGAGGGCCTCCCCGCGTCTCCATCTGCTGCTATCCGTGTCCAATTCCTGCCGGCTCTCCTCCTCAAGCTGCCGGGGAGATCTGGTGCCCTGGCCGCGGCGGAGGGGGGGGGGGGGGCAGCGCGGCGGGAGGTCTTGTCATCCTGTGTCCATTCCCGCTCCATGGACAGTCCAAAATCCAAGTTACAGTGGCTGGAAAAAGTTTTCACACCCCTTGAAATTTTCCACATTTTGTCATCTTACAACCAAAATGGTAAATGTATTTTATTGGGATTTTATGTGATAGACAAACATAAAATGACACATAAGTGTGAAGTGGAAGGAAAATAATAAATGGTTTTCTTTTTACAAATAAATATGTGAAAAGTGTGGAGCAGGGGCGTTGCTAGGTCTGCAAAAGATCTGGGGCTAGAGCTCATAGCAGCGGTCACCAACCTTTTTGCAGGTCCGGGTGGGGGGGCACGCCGGTGGTAAGCAATTTTTTGCAGGCAAAGGCTGGTGTTGGCGTTTCAATCATCCTGGCACCATGGTTGATATGGTGTCAGGGTGATCGATTCGCATTGTTTCTGTTGTTACATTGTAATATATAATGAAGTGGTTCAACTCACCATAATGCAGAATCAGTGGGAACCATCTCCTGCCACCAGATGCAGCATGTCACTTTCCACCATCTCCTGCCACCAGATGCAGCATGTCACTTTCCACCATCTCCTGCCACCAGATGCAGCATGTCACTTTCCACCATCTCCTGCCACCAGATGCAGCATGTCACTTTCCACCATCTCCTGCCACCAGATGCAGCATGTCACTTTCCACCATCTCCTGCCACCAGATGCAGCTTTTTAACTTGCCACGTCACCCGCCACCACTTTCAGATTGTCCCTTGCCACGTCACCTGCCGCTAGATGTGGGTTGTCACTTGCTAACTGATGTGGATTGTCACTTGCCACGCCAGCCAGTGCCACCAAATGTTCATTGTCGCTGCATTGGTGGCAGGCCGGAAGCACTGGTCCATTTAGTGAGGGCAGGAGAGCGGAGGTGCGGGGCGGGCAGTGAGAGATGATGTCATCTCTCTGCAACCCGCCGCACCTCCAACATTGAAAAGGCCCACGCTGTGAGGGCGGAAGAGTGGTGACGTGGAGCGGGCACAGAAAGATGATGTCATCTCTGCTCGTGTGCCCGCTCGTCTCTCTCCTCTCAACCACTTCTAATGCAGCCGGCCCGCTGGTTAGGCAGGGACCCTGCGGCAAGAGACTCAGGGCTATGGGCTCCAGATTCGGGGCTCCAGCCTCAATAGCTACCCCCTGGCAATTGTATGGCGCCCCCCCACCCCCGAGTCAATACTTTGTAGAACCGCCTTTCACTACAATTACAGCTGCAAGTCTTTTTGGGGATGTCTCTACCAGCTTTGCACATCTAGAGAGGGACATTTTTGCCCATTCTTCTTCTTTGCAGAATATTTCAAGCTCTGTCATATTGGATGGAGAGCGTCTGTGAACAGCAATTTTCAAGTCTTGCCACAGATTCTCAATTGGATTGAGTTCTGGACTTTGACTGGGCCATTCTAACACATGAATATGCTTTGATCTAAATCATTCCATTGTAGCTCTGGCTGTATGTTTAGGGTTGTTGTCCTGCTGTATGGTGAACCTCCGCCCCAGTCTCAAGGCTTTTGCAGACTCGGTTTTCTTTTAAGATTGCCCTGTATTTGTCTCCATCCATCTTCCCATCAACTCTGACCATCTTCCCTGTCCCTGCTGAAGAAAAGCATCCCCACCACATGATGCTGCCACCACCATGTTTCACAGTGGGGATGGTGTGTTTATTGATGGTGACACTGGATTGAAAGAAGGGAGGGGAGCTCTGGGCCTGAGTTGTTCCCCCCACCCTATGTGTGCTCACCCCCCCCCCCACCTGCAGATCGCGGCTTTGACAGAGCCGAGGGGACTTACCGCAGCACTGTCCTCTCAGAGTGGTGGCTCCAACGTGTGTCCCCTCGCTCCTCTTCCAAAATGCCAGGCATCCAATAGGGTGGCCTGGCGCTTTGGCCAATCAGGAGGCAGGTCTGACGTCCTGCCTCCTGATTGGCGGGGAGGAAGGTTAGTGTGAAAATAGCAAAAATTAATTCGGTATGGTCACACAATTGGGTGGGATCAGGGCGCACTCTCTGTGCCCCAAGCCCACCCTATTTTGAAGCCTATTAGAGCCTCAGGCTCTAATCAGGTGCTTCAAAATGTACCACCGCCATAGGAATCCATGTGTCCGACGTCCTGAAAGGGGCCGGGCGCATGGATGGGGGGCAGCGCCCGTGCACCCATAGTGCACAGGCCGCCACTGATTGGGACGCCTGCCTTTACAGGCACATGAGCTTTAAAATTCCCAGTCTTAGTCCGTAGGGTTCAATATTGAGTTGGCCCACCCTTTGCAGCTATAACAGCTTCAACTCTTCTGGGAAGGCTGTCCACAAGGTTTAGGAGTGTGTCTATGGGAATGTTTGACCATTCTTCCAGGAGAGCATTTGTGAGGTCAGGCACTGATGTTGGAGGAGAAGGCCTGGCTCACAGTCTCTGCTCTAATTCATCTCAAAGGTGTTCTATCGGGTTGAGGTCAGAACAGTCAAGTTCCTCCACCCCAAACTCGCTCATCCATGTCTTTATAGACCTTGCTTTGTGCACTGGTCCAAATCATTTGGTGGAGGGGGGATTATGGTGGGGGGGTGTATTTCAGGGGTTGGGTTTGGCCCTTAGTTCCAGTGAAGGGAACTCTTAAGGCGTCAGCACACCAAGACATTTTGGACAATTTCATGCTCCCAACTTTGTGGGAATAGTTTGGGGATGGCCCCTTCCTGTTCCAACATGACTGTGCACCAGTGCACAAAGCAAGGTCCATTAAGGATGTGTGAGTTTGGGGTGGAGAAACTTGACTGGCCTGCACTGAGTCCTGACCTCAACCCGATAGGACACCTTTGGGATGAATTAGAGCGGAGACTGTGAGCCAGGCCTTCTCATCCAACATCAGTGCCTGACCTCACAAATGCTCTTCTGGAAGAATGGTCAAACATTCCCATAGACACACTCCTAAACCTTGTGGACGGCCTTCCCATAAGAGTTGAAGCTGTTATAGCTGCAAAGGGTGGGCCAACTCAATATTGAACCCTACGGACTAAGACTGGGATGCCATTAAAGTTCATGTGTGTGTAAAGGCAGGCGTCCCAATACTTTTGGTAATATAGTGTATTACTGTCTGTGTAGGTTTCCTCTATGAATGGGACAAGATGCTCTGTGCTGTCCATGGTGCTGATGGCAATGGATGGGCTCATTAGACTCAATTCACATTAGGAAATGCACCCGCTGTCAGCTCTGTATAGACGGATGTAGTGTCGGCTGCATGCGTTGTACAGCGCTGTGTTCTGACATTGGTACAGGGACTTCCCTCCCCTTCCCGGAACCATACGGAGTTGGGCTCATAACTTGAAAGCTGAAATTGAACTGGTTGCCGACCTACATTTACTGCAGCGAGTCGGCTAGTACAGGCACAATCACTACTGGGAGGACTGTGCTGTCTTTGCATCACAAGCCGATCGGCAGGTCCCGGCCAATGATGGAGGGGGGCCCACTGATCAACTCAGCGAATCACAGAAGAGAGCACTGTGCAGGTAAACAACACAGAACTCTCTACAGACAGCAGCAATCTGCGTTTTGTTTCTCCCAGCAATAAAAACCAGTATACCAAAACAGTATACCAGTATACATTAAATGTATTTAAAAATTGCACATTGCTTAGTAAAATTGGTACGCAGTAAACATATCTAGGCACACGGTTAACCCTTTGACCACCCCTGTTAACCCCTTCCCAGCCAGTGTCATTAGTACAGTGACAGTGCATATTGTTAGCACTAATCACTGTTTTAGTGTCACTGGTGATGTTCCTGGCAGTTAGTCAGTTCCCACCCAGTGTCAGTTAGTGTCAGAGTGTCCGCCGCACTATTGCAGTCCAACTATAAGTCGCTGATCGCCGCCATTACTAGTATTAAATAATAGATAAATAAAAATTCCAGTATGTATTCCATAGTTTGTAGACACTATGGCCCCTTTCAGATGGGGCGGATCCGCTCAGCGCAGTCCGCCAGCTCAGCGGGAGATCGCTCTGTTGATCTCCACTGAGCCGGCGGATAACCGGTCCGTCTCTTCTCACTGAGCAGGGAGGGATCTGTCAAAGCCCCGCTGATTTCTATGGGGAGATCATCAGTGCTGCATCAGTGTTGCATACCTGTGCCGCCTATCAGTGCCCATCAGTGCTGCATATTAGTGCCTCCTCATCAGTGCCATCTCATCAGTGCCCATCGGTGACACCTATCAGTGCCCATAAGGGCTGCCCATCAGTGTTGCATATCTGTGCCGCCTATCAGTGCTCATCAGTGCTGCATATTGGTTCCTCCTCATCATTTCCCATCAGTGCAGCCTTATCAGTGTCCATCAGTGCAGCCTCATCAGTTCTCATCAGTGCCCATCAGTGCTGCCTCATCAGTGCCCATCAGTGCCGCCTCATCAGTGCCGCCTCATCAGTGTTCATCAGTGCCGCCTCTTCAGTGTCCATCAGTGCCGCCTCATCAGTGTCCATCAGTGTCTATCAGTGCCGCCTCATCAGTGCCCATCAGTGCTGCCACATCAGTGCCGCCTCATAAGTTCCCATCAGTGTAGCCTCATCAGTGTCCATCAGTACCGCCCCATCAGTGTCCATCAGTGCTGCCTCATCAGTTCCCATCAGTGCTGCCTCATCAGTTCCCATCAGTGCTGCCTCATCAGTGCCCATCAATGCCTCCTCATCAGTTCCCATCAGTGCTGCCTCATCAGTGCCCATCAATGCCGCCTCATCAGTTCCCATCAGTGTAGCCTCATCAGTGTCCATCAGTGCAGCCTTATCAGTGGCCATCAGTGCCCCCTCATCAGTTCCCATCAGTGCAGCCTCATCAGTGTCCATCAGTGCAGCCTCATCAGTGTCCATCAGTGCAGCCTTATCAGTTGCCATCAGTGCAGCCTCATCAGTTCCCATCAGTGCAGCCTTATCAGTGGCACCTCATCAGTTCCCATCAGTGTTGCCTCATCAGTGTCCATCAGTGCAGCCTATCAGTTCCCATCAGTGCAGCCTCATCAGTTCCCATCAGTGCAGCCTTATCAGTGGCACCTCATCAGTTCCCATCAGTGTTGCCTCATCAGTGTCCATCAGTGCTGTCTCATCAGTTCCCATCAGTGCAGCCTCATCAGTGTCCATCAGTGCTGCCCCATCAGTGCCGCCTCATCAGTTCCCATCAGTGCCGCCTCATCAGTGCCGCCTCATCAGCACGCATCAGTGAAGGAGAAAAATTACTTATTTACAAAATGTTATAACCGAAACTAAGAACCTTTTTATTTTCAAAATGTTTGCTCTTTTTTGTTTATTTAGCAAAAAATAGAAAACCCAGTGAAAAAAATAACAAATGTGCTCTGTGCAATTGGTTTTGCACAGAGCAGCCCCGATCCTCCTCTTCTCGGGTCCCCCGGCAGCGCTCCTGGCTCCTCATCGGGTGCCCCCACGGAGAGACGCTTTCCATGGGGACACTCATGCGGGCGCTCTCCCGAGTCCTGCTGCTGCTTCCATTGACACAGACAGCAAGACTCGGCCCGCCCCCCCAGCTCCTATGTCACTGGATTTGATTGACAGCAGTGGGGAGCCAATGGCTGCTGCTGCTATCAATCTATCCAATGAGGACCCGAGATGGCGTCCGGAGCTGCTGTGCTCCTCCCCGTTGCTGGAACGGTCGGGTTCAGGTAAGAAAAAGAGGGGCTCTGGGGGGGGCAGCTGTAGCAAAGAAGGTTTTTCACCTTAATGCATAGAATGTAATAAGGTGAAAACCTTGAGGCTTTACAAACCATTTAAATACAACCAAACAAAAGCTCTATTTGTGGGAAGAAAATGATAAAAATGTAGTTTGTGTACAGTGTTGTATGACCGCGTAATTGTCATTCAAAGTGTGAGAGCGCTGAAAGCTGAAAACTGGCCTGGGCAGGAAGGGGGGTAAAGTGCCCGGTGGGCATGTGGTTAAAGTATAACTAAAGGGAAAACTTTTTTTTTTTTTTTTTTTCCGTTTTGTACAGAGTGGAGAGGGATTAGAACCCCTGTCAGGTTTTTAACTCTATTTACCCATTAGATTAGATTAATCCGCTCTATTTGTCCTGCTTATCATTAAAAAGGGAACGTAAAATAAAATCCCAGATTTTGGGTTGTCCCCAGAAAATAACTTCCAATGGGGACACTAGTTCTGATGACCTGGGGGGCCCCCGAGGAATTCCCTTAATTTGCCGGGATTTCCTCTCACTTCCTGTTTGGTGATGGGACAGGAAGTGAAGGGAAATCTCCGCAATGGGACACAGATAGGGGGGAGGGGGCACTCACAGGGGGTATAACCCTCCCTTACTCTGTCCAAAATGAAGTTTTGCCTTTAGATCTACTTTATAAATACATACTTGAATTTTAATTTTATTCTTTGAATTTGGTATCACCTTAACCACTTCCCGCCCAAGGGCGTCATATGACGTCCTGGACTTTCAGTGGTGATATCTGAATGATGGGTGCAGCTACAGGCATCATTCAGATATCCTTGTTTTCAGCCGGCGATTCTGTGCACCATAAGAACGATCATATTGGCAGTTCCGCCGCTTGATCGTTCTTACAGGCGACGGGAGGGGACATCCCCCCCCCTCCCGTCGCCATCCGGTGCTTCTCCGGGCTCTCCCGTGCCATCGGAGAAAGAATCGGCCGCGTCCGGATGACAAGCATAGAGATTTCCGGTGACCAGATGGTCTCGGGTCATCTCTATGACCGTCGGAGGCCCGGGCGCGACGTTATGACGTCACGTCCGGGCCGCAGATGTAAACAAAGTCGCGGCTGGTAAGCACGAGAGCATGAATTTTTTTTTTCTGGTCTCATGCTTTCCAGCCTGGAGAAGAGATGTGGGGGTCTTACTGACCCCACATCTCTCCATAAAGAGGACCTGTCACAAATTATTTCTATTAGGGATGTTTACATTCCTTGTAAAAGTAATACAAGTTATCAAAAAAAATGTAAAAGAAATTAAAAATAAATAAATAAAAAAAAATGTAAAATGCCCCTGTCCCCGGTAGCTCGCGCTCAGAAGCGAACGCACATGCTAGTCCCACGCACATATGTAAACGCCATTCAAACTACACATGTGAGGTATCGCCGCGTGCGTTAGAGCATGAGCAATAATTCTAGCACTAGACCTGCTCTGTAACTCTAATGCCCTGTACACACGGTCGGATTTTCCGATGGAAAATGTGTGATAGGACCTTGTTGTCGGAAATTCCGACCGTGTGTAGGCTCCATCACACATTTTCCATCGGATTTTCCGACACACAAAGTTTGAGAGCTTGCTATAAATTTTTCCGACAACAAAATCCGTTGTCGGAAATTCCGATCGTGTGTACACAAATCCGACGACAAAGTGCCACGCATTGCTCAGAATAAATAAAGAGATGAAAGCTATTGGCTACCGCCCCGTTTATAGTCCCGATGTACGCGTTTTACGTCACCGCGTTCAGAACGATCGGATTTTTCCGACAACTTTGTGTGACCGTGTGTATGCAAGACAAGTTTGAGCCAACATCCGTCGGAAAAAATCCTAGGATTTTGTTGTCGGAATGTCCGATCAATGTCCGACCGTGTGTACGGGGCATAAAGAGGTAACCTGTAAAAAATCTGAAAGTGTCGCTTATGGAGATTTTTAAGTACTGAAGTTTGGCGTCATTCCATGAGTGTGCGCAATTTTTTTTTTTAGTTCAAATCCTCTTTATTGGAAAATGTCATTAAAAACACACAAGCAAGGGCTGACATAGCCATCATCTATACAGTCCTTATAATTACCTCATTTATACATCAGTTCAAAACATCTATAGGCCATACTATTTCATCAAAGAGATGTTCAAGAATTTTCTCTTTTTTTCCTTTTTCCTTTTACCCTTTCGTTAAACCTCCCCCCTCCCCCCAACCCTCCCGTTCCACGTTCACCCTACCCAGCATTCATTCTATGCTCCTCCCAAATCACCCATAACTTCCATATTTTTTCAAATTTTTTTTATAATTACTCCTTTTCTTATATATATACTTCTCTCTACTGATCTCCTCCCTTACTTCTTTCACCCATTCTTCGATCGTCGGGGGGTTCTTTTCTCTGCCAGTTCTTAGCTATGATCTTTTTCCCTTGAAACAGGCACCTAACTATTGCGGTCTGTGTGTCCCTTACGATCTCTTGTTCCTCCATCAGGCCCAATAGACGGGTCTTGACTCCCATGCCCAGCGACGTCCCCAAAGGCGTGCGCACAGGGTGTGCCAGGTGTGCCTGGGCACACCCTAATCGCCTTGTGTGGTGCATATTCCCCCCTGTTTAGACCACTGATATTTCATCCCAAAAAAAAATGTTACAAAATAAAATAATTTAAAAAATAATCTAATAAAACTACTGACACTGTCCACTGCCCTACTGACACCATCAGTACATATAAACATGCATATGTATTTGAGCTTTGGGGTGCACACACTAATGCAAGAGGCTGCGCACACCTATGGATGTCCCAAATATAGTGTTTATTTTATCCACTATGCCTTTCCAATACCTAAACAACTTGGGACATCGCCAGAACATGTGCAGCAGATCTCCTCTCTCTCCTCCACATCTTTGGCACTTCGCGCAATTTTAAAGCGTGACATGTTCGGTATCTATTTATTCGGCATAACATCATCTTTCACATTATACAAAAAAATTGGGCTAACTTTACTGTTTTGTTATTTTTTAAATCATGAAACTGTTTTTTTTTTTTTCCCCCAAAAAAACGCATTTGAAAAATTGTTGCGCAAATACCGTGCGACATAAAAAGTTGCAATGACCGCCATTTTATTCCCTAGGGTGTCTGCTAAAAAAAAATATATATATATATATATATATATAATGTTTGGAGGTTCTGAGTAATTTTCTAGCAAAAAAGTTATGATTTTTACATGTAGGAGAGGAGTGGTAGAATAGGCCCGGTATGGAAGTGGTTAAAAATAAATACTTTAATTTTTTTATTTTATTTTTTTAATTTGGTGTCACTTTAACAAACCTTCTCGGTTCCCACCCTCCGGACTCTGTTATATTCTTCCATGGACATGCTTCATTCTCTGAGCCCTGATTGGTCATAAAGTGAAGGGAATGGATTCGGCACACCTTCTGCTCTCTCCTATGGTTGGGGAAGAATAATGAAAATCCTTCTGGCTGATATTTAGGATGTGATCTTCTCTGACTCCTGAATGAGGCCGACGTTCCGCCCGTCTTCCCGGATGTCTTCAGAATAATCGCTGAGCTGTTATTTTCTTCATCCTCTGTACGCCGGCATTCATTTTCCATTGATGGCTGATGATGGCGGTGACTGTATTCTGTATAATAAGGGAGACCCAGAAACCCACTTTTGGGTTTGTACATCACAGACGTCGTGTAAAGTGCTTATCCAGCATTTTTAGAAGTATGTTTGTTGTTGATGTTGCATTACTTTACATTCTGTTCACTTTTAACTCGTATAGAGGATCTCAGGACTGAAATGAATGATATGAGAAATACAATCTAGAGGTAGAATCCCTAGCAAATCATTTCCATTTTTTAAAGCAGAGCTCTGGTCATTTCTGCCTGCATTGCATAGAGAAGCACAGAGACCCAGTGATGATGTCTATAATAAGGTATGCAATGAAAATAGAAAGATTGCACTGATATGCAGCACTGATGAGCAACTGATAGGCGGCACTGTTGGCAGGACTTATGTGTGGCACTGATATGCAGCACTGATGGGCAACTGATAGACGGCACTTTTGGCGGCACTTATGGTTGGCACTGATATGCAGCACTGATGGGCACTGATAGGCGGTACTGATGGGTGGCACTGGTGGGCACTGATAGACAGCACTGATAGGTGGCACTGATATGCAGCACTGATGGGCACTGATAGGCGGTACTGATGGGTGGCACTGGTGGGCACTGATAGACAGCACTGATAGGTGGCACTGATATGCAGCACTGATGGGCACTGATAGGCGGTACTGATGGGTGGCACTGGTGGGCACTGATAGATGGCACTGGTGGGCACTGATAGACAGCACTGATAGGTAGCACTGATATGCAGCACTGACGGGCAATTGATAGGCGGCACTATTGGCGGCACTTATGGGTGGCACTGATATGCAGCACTGATGGGCAACTGATAGACGGCACTTTTGGCGGCACTTATGGTTGGCACTGATATGCAGCACTGATGGGCACTGATAGGCGGTACTGATGGGTGGCACTGGTGGGCACTGATAGATGGCACTGATGAGCACTGATAGACAGCACTGATAGGTGGCACTGATATGCAGCACTGACGGGCAACTGATAGGCGGCACTATTGGCGGCACTTATGGGTGGCACTGATAGGCGGTACTGATAGGTGGCACTGATATGCAGCACTGATGGGCAACTGATAGGCGGTACTATTGGCAGCACTTATGGATGGCACTGATATGCAGCACTGGTGGGCACTGATAGGCGGTACTGATGGGTGGCACTGGTGGGCACTGATAGATGGCACTGATATTCAGCACTGATGAGCAACTGATTGGCCGCACTGTTGGTGGCACTTATGGGTGGCACTTATATGCAGCACCGATGGGCAACTGATAGGCAGTACTGATGGGAGGCACTGGCGGACACTGATAGATGGCACTGATGGGCACTGATAGGCAGTACTGATGGGAGGCACTGGCGGACACTGATAGATGGCACTGATGGGCACTGATAGGCCGTACTGATGGGAGGCACTGGCGGGCACTGATAGATGGCACTGATGGGCACTGATAGGCGGCACTGATGGGCACTGATAGGCGGCATTGAGGAGCAGCTTTTATGGGCACTGATGGGCACTTATAGGTAGCACTGATGAGGAGGCACAGACAGGCATCACTGATAGACAGTGAAAGGCAGCAATGATGGGCATTGATTGACATCACTGATGAGCACTGATTTTGATCACTGGTGGGCATTGCTAATGGGACTGCACTGATAATCAATGCACTGATTATCAGCACAGACCCCCCCCCATGTTAGGAGAGCCACTTATCAGCTCTCCTCTACTCTCGTGCTGTCAGTGTGAATAGAGGAATGCTGATAACCATCACTTCCTATTTACACTGTGATTAGCTGTGATTGGACACATGATCACATGGTAAAGAGCCTCCGCCATAGGCTCTATACCATGATCAGAAATGCAGTGTGTCTGAGCGACTCACCACACCACCGATCGCCACGCTCCGGGCCCCCGAGCGGCTTGTTCTGAGGGACCTCATATTATGCCCAGGCAGAGCATTGGAACCCCCACCCGGCCATCATTATCCTATAGGCAGGGCAGGAAGGTGTTAAACTCGACGCAAAGCTCATATCTGTATGTACGTTGCCGTTCCCTTTAATGCATTGCAGTACATTGTAGACGTCTGTTGGGTGCGTTGGAATACTCATCTACAGAGTGTTATGGTGAAGAAGGTCATACTTGTGTTATATCACTCTTTATGGTGTGAACAAGTCCTGACTTATATTCCTGTTACTACAGAACACACCCGGGGTGTAGAGGACGGCGGCACGTGGCCGGTGTTCTCTAGCGTGGCAGTTAGTTTTGTGGCAGTTGTTTCAGTTTTGTAGATCAGACATGGATACAACAATCCTTACACATTTATACAGTGGGGGAAAATAATCATTTGACCCCTTGCAGATTTTGTACGTTTTCTTATCTTCGGTGTATATTAAATGATAGAGACAGAATAGCAACCAAAAATCCAGAAAAAAAAACACATAAAACAAATGTTATAAATTGAGTTGCAGTTCAGTGAGTAAAACAAGTATTTGATCCCCAAGCAAAACATGACTTAGTCCTTGGTGGAGAAACCCTTGTTG